>NC_056732.1:1561938381-1562238381 GCF_019279795.1 Protopterus annectens
GATGTGAATCCCTTCATGATTAGGTGGGCTATATAAAATGTTTTTCTAACCACTTTGGCCACGTGGTTGTCAAATGAGAGATTGCTATCAACTTTGGTCCCCAGGTCCCTAATTACTTCTTCTGTACTTAATGGATTACCACCTATGTGGTAATTTGTGGGCACTTTGTTTTTGCCAAAGGGGATGACTATACACTTTTTGGCGTTTAGCTTGAGGCCATGGCTCTGGCACCAGTTGTCTGTTTCTATGAGGCCCTTTTGGAGGATGCTTGTGTCGGCTGGAGTGTCGATTATGGCGCCCAGTTTGCAGTCATCTGCAAACTTGGTCAGCCACAGTCCTTCCGTGTTGGCCTGTACCTCCGAGAAATATATACTGAACAAGAGAGGTCCCAGGACTGCGCCTTGTGGGACGCCACTTGTAACTGGTTTGGAGTCTGACATGTCTCCAGCAATTCTAATCATGTGGGTTCAGTCCTTGAGCCAGTTTACAACCCATCTAGTGACATAGGGGTTTATATTTAAGCTGGTGAGCTTATCTATAATGCCCGAGTGGGTTATTGTATCGAAGGCTTTTGCGAGGTCCAGGTAGGCTGTGTGGACCACCTTCCCCTCGTCAATGGCCTTAGTGACTGTTTCAAAGAAATCAACCAGGTTTAAGAGGCAGGATCTGCACTTAACAAAGCCGAACTGGGTAGGATCCAGTGTCTGTAGGTCCCCAATATCTTTATTTATGAGGTCCATGATGATCCTTTCCATAGCTTTGCAGACCAAGCTAGTCAGGCTTATGGGGCGATAGTTTCCAGGATCTGTTGAGGCACCACCTTTGTGGAGAGGGACCACTGTTGCTGTACACCACTCTTTGGGTAAATATCCTGTAGTAAGGCTGAGATTGAACAGTAGTTTTATGTTTGGGTTTAGCTCTTCTTGGAGTTCATGTAGGACGCAGCCCGGGACACCGTCTGGTCCCATTGATGCTGTGTTTTTTGCTTTGGAGAGGGCAGCTCTTACCTGAGCATCTGAGATGTCAGGGGGGCAGCACTCTGCTGGGATATATATTTGCCCTTTTGGTGGGGAGGGAGAAGTTTGCGCTGAACCTGTCAGCTAGGATGTTGGCAATGTCTGTGGGTTCGATGTATTTTTTGTCATTTTGGACTAATTCTGAGCATATCTGGGAATTCCCACCCAGGTTCCTAACATAACTAAAGAAAGCCTTGTGATTATCCTTAGTGTCCTGTGCAATTTTTCTCTCAAAGCTGGCCTTACACGATTTTATGAGTGCCCGTAGTTTTTTGCTAATACTGATCAGAGATGCCTTCCCTTTTTGGGATTTTGCTCTATCATGTAGTAGCTTCCTCCTTCTATTGTATAGTTTGTTTATGGCTGGGGTCCACCAGACAGGACGTCTGCCTTTGGAGGATTGGGACTTGGTTTTATTTGGGACTGCATGAGCCATGCATTCCTGAAGGTGTTCATAGAATGCGTTTATAAAGGATTCTGCGGTCTGGGCCGTATTTTCCACAGGCCCGGGGGCTTTGAAGGATTCCACCTCGGTTTTGAGGAGTGTGAAATTTGCATTAGAGAGGTTTTTCACTGTGGTTTTTAGGGCAGGGGGTGGAGTCGGGATGTGAATATCCAGTGAGATTTGTTTATGGTCTGATCTTACCAATGAGGGATACACTTCTGGTCTGGAGCACAGAGTCCCCATGTTGGTGATGATCAGGTCCAGTATGTTTTTCCCTCTTGTGGGAGTGTAACAAGTTGTTCCATAGCATTTGAGTTTATAAATTCTAGGAACCTTTGGGCTAGGGTGTTGGAGCTAGAGTAATGCTCCCAGTCTATGTTTGGGTAGGTGAAGTCGCCCAATATAATGGTGTTTGGAGAGACCTTCATATTTTCCAGTGTTCTCAGGAAGGCTGAGTGGGGTTCCTGGGTTTGGGAGGGTGGTCTGTAGCAGGCTATAAACTGGAACGCAGTTTTACCCACTGTTAGTTGCACATGGATAGTCTCTGATGCTTCGTGCTGTGCCACCAACCTGGAGGTGTGGGTATCTTTGACGAATATTGATACTCCCCCTCCTTTTGTGGTTTGGTCCAAGTTTTGGGGCCGAAAAGCATGGTATGAGGTATAACCTGGTAGTGCTGGGGTGCTCTCGGGAGCCTTGAACCAGGTTTCTGTTACTGCACAGATATCGATGTTCTCCATGCTAAGGAGAGTTTCGAGTGCGTGCATCTTGAGGTTTAGACTTATGGCATTGAGTAGCATTACTCTTAGTTTCTTATTCCTTGTGATACCTATGGAGGTGGGTTTGTCTTTTGAGCCTTGCCTAAAAAAGGCACTATGGGGGTAGCAAGAGCCTTTGCCAATATCCAAAGCCCAGGGTGACAGGTGCAAGCCGTCCTTAGTGAAGCATCGTGGCTTGTCGAGCATGTCATCCCAGGCTGACAGGCATATGATCCCCTTTGAATGACACCAATAATTAAGCCAATTGTTGAAATTGATCATCTTGTCTTCATATTGTGGCATCATTCTTGGTGAGGGTAAGATGCTACTCAAGGTCAGGGTCATACCAGCCTGGGCTACATGCTCAGAGAGCTCCTCTATGTCTCTTTTCATGTAGTCCAGGGAGGTACGTCTCAGGTCATTCACACCAGCATGGACAATGACTGAGTCATATTTGTACTTGCCTTGGAGTGACCTGAGTGCTTGTGTATGTGGCGGATCCTAGCGCCCGACAGGCAGCTCACCGTGACCTTCTCCTTGTTCAGCCTGGTGAGCGGGCTGTCAGTGTGCCTGACGATAGAGTCACCTATTACAAGTGTATCAGGTGTGTTGTTTAGCCTTAAGGGCTGTGACTGTTCAGCACACTGGCTTTGTGAGCTATGTGTTGTATGTGTTTTGTTTTGGGGTAGTGGTTGCTTGGGTGTCTGCTTTGGAGGTCTCTGCTGCTTAGGCAGATTTTTATTTAGAGCCTCTGAGTATTTTTTTGTGTGTTTATGTGTTTGGTTTGCTGTCGTGGTAGGTCTATGTGAGACTGGAATTGTAGTGAGTGTGGTTTCCTTCTCCTCCTGACTGGTTACGCCAGTACTGAGTTGAGAGAGCTTAGCTTCCAGTATGGCTATATGGTTGCATCTCTCACATGTGTTGGAATTTGTTGGGAGGAGGAGGAGAGGGTTGTCTGTGTACATGAGGCAGTTGTAACATTGCCTCAAGATTCCCAGATTCACCAGCTGGACCGGAGAGGAGATTGATAACTGACCTTTGGACATGCTAGAATAGTACTGGGAATTCCTTTATAATTGAAAAAAAAAGAGCTAATGGGGAACAAGGTACTCAAGGGGAGTTTGTGAGGGTGTAGTGCTTTTAATTTTTTAGTGCTGACTTGTATAATTGCTTTAGTGGGCAAGTGCCAGATAACTTAAATGCAATGTGTTACAGGTAACTTAAATGCAAAAATGACAAACAGTAACTTTCTTTCAAGTGAAATAAGGAAATAAGTACAGTAAGCAATGCAGATATCACTAGGGATCCGCAGAAGCACTGAAAAGCCGCGTTTTTGGTGGAATTAGCATTTCAGGGAAATAACAAGCAAACAAACAACAAGCATACAAACAAAGCTAGATTCAGCAGGCCTAGATCTAGTCTATGCTACAGCAAACAAGGTGTACCAATTTCATTAAGAAACAGTTCAAATATGCAGGCACTATAAGCCTTTAACCAGAAATTCCCAGCTCAGAAGGGCAGAGTCCAGCCTCTCCTCCCACAAGAGTGCAGACCACGAACCTTCTTAATGTAAAATAACTGGCCTGAAGCCCAAGTACTTAAACCAGAACTAATATACTTTTAGAATAACAGACACTGAGCCCTCAATCAGCAGTTCCCAACTTAGAAGGATGTAAGCTACCTGTCCTGCCACCACGGTGCAGGCCACAAACCTTCCTAATGTAAAACAACTGGTCTGAAGCACAAGTGCTTAATCCAAAAGACTTAGAATGATAGCTACACTTTAATCAAGTTACTACCAAGCAGTAATAAATACAATTGAATACTTTAAAGAATGCCTGGATTAGTGCTCAAGTTATACAAACAAAGCTAGATTCAGTAGTCCTGAAAGTCTGGTTCCATTTTCACCAAATTATACACAAGAACAAGGGTATAAAAAGAAGGATATGGGACATTATATACACATGTAGCACAGTTAACATTCAGCCAGTTCACTTTCACTATTGGTGGTCTTGAAAATCATTGTACTGTTGTTGATACTGTAGACATGCATGTGAATTTAAGACCCCAGTCACTCCTCATCACAGCAATTACCTGTTGCAATGTAGTTATCCATACATGCACCTACTTGCTCAGTTGCAGACATTGACTATTCCCATGGAACTCTTTCTGTGGCCTAAGCAGCATCTTCTCTGGTCAGTAGCCACAGACTTAGCACTATCTGCCATACTGTCAGTCACCATATTTGACTTTATTGTCTCACTCACTGAAGAAATTGATTGTTTAAGTTTTCCTGGATTTTGTCACAAAAATGGATGCAATTTAATAAGCCAGGCAAGGACTATACATGAAAACAAGCGGTCAGTATTCATACCTTTGCAGTAGTTTAACATTGTGATTGTCAGGTTGGAAAAGGCAGTTTTGGCAAATGTGAAATGACTGAAGTATTTTTGCTGAAACTACTTTTGTAATCAGTGGAGTCTGAGACTTTCTTCAAAGTTGTATGACCTCTGAGATGGCATGTATACATTTGGGGGTGCCCCCACACACACAAACACACACACACACACACACACACACACACACACACACACACACACACACACACACACATGCATGCGCAGGGGTGCAAGTGGCTTGCAATCCTGCACAAATGTTTCCTTGGATGTCCACTGAAGGTAGTTTTGGTGAATACTTTTCTCTTTTTACATTTGCTGAAACTACCTTTGGTGAGTTAACATGAATGCTTAACATTGATACATTCTGTAGTGACCAGGAAGATGTCTAACCTCTTCCACTCCATCATCAGAAGTCCCCTACAAAGCAGTTTTGATGAAATGCAAGAATGAGTAAACTCTAAACTCTTCAGGTCAGTATTTAAATGCTCATTATAGAAGCTGAACACTTTTCCATGCAAAAGGACTGACCGTGGTTTTGTATCCTCTACTAAGGGTTTAGTCTCATCATAGATGAACAACCAAAGTCTGACTTTTAGCTCAAACCTGCCATCTCTAAACTCACAGTTAGGAATGATTTCATGAGACAGTTTCCTAATCCACTCTGCATAGTTTTTCACATTCTTTTTACTAACCCTCTTATTCTTGTCCCACATTTTCAACTCTGCATTATACTACTGATCATACATTGATGCAGGCTTACAATTAAATAGTCCATTTTGTTACTAATCACTCATTTACAGCTCCATATTGTGAAGCACTGCATAGAGTACAAAAGCTTGTATGACAGCACTACCATGATAACCACTAACCTTTGCCATGGACTTCTCTACTTTCCAAACTGTCTTGCTGTATCTTAACTTCATGCAAGAAAGAGCATGAAAGCACAACTAGTCTGCCCTTTAAATGCACGTAATGCTCTACTTCTCTAACACCTGCTACGTTTTCATTCATTCTTTCGTCACCTTTACCATGCCTCATGAATATCTCTGTGGACTTTTATCCCACCACAGACTGTGACCACAATCCTTACTATGAAACATTAGCTTTTGAGATCCAGTAAGTAATTAATCCCTACAGTATGCTGCCATTGTCCCTTCCCAGATCAATATAATTTCTTTCAGTCCTACAAATTATCCACTATTGCCCTCTCAAAAAAGAAGTTATGTACTCAACATAATGTTCTATGTGTGTTGTCCATCTCGCCTTCATTCTGTACAGGTGGGTTCGGAACTGATCATCGGTTTCAACTCAGCTGTTTACAAAAGGTCAAGGTCTCCAACTAGCTCATGGCTAACTCCCTATCCCATGATGCTCTAGGGAATTCCTGGATCTTGTTTGATGGTATACTAATATATGCATATAAAAAGATTTTTTACTATTTTACAAGCCAAGAAGAGGGTCAGAGAATATTAGATGCCAGATAGCAACCTCTTGATCCTCCCGGAGCCAAAGGCTGGGGGTAGGAGGGTGGGATGTAAGAATGAAGGCGAGATGGACAACACACATCAAACAATATGGTGAGTTTATAACTTCTTTATGTGATGTTATCCTGTCTCGCCTTCATTCTGTACTGGTGGGACCGCGTCCCTAGCACCACTTTCTCGGGTGGCTCACAGAAAACATTCTTCAGAACAGTGGACCCAAAAGAGGCCCTGTCCCTGGAGGCCAAATCCACTTTGTAATGAGAAATAAAGGTATGAGGCCTTGCCCATGTTGCTGCAGCACAAATGGTATCAATTGGCAGTTTAGCACGAAAGGCAGAAGAGGTAGAAACAGCCCTGGTAGAATGAGCTCTTATTTTGTTGGGAAGTTGTTTGTTTATGGACTTGTAGGTGAATGTAATGCAATCTGAGAACCATCTGGACAGAGTGGTTTTAACTAATAGAGTGCCTTTCTTGCAGTCTGAGAAGGACACAATTTGTCAGTCTTTCTAAAGTCCTTTGTTCTGTGTAAGTAGAAACTTAATTGTCTGTGTACATCTAGTTGACGTAACATATATTCTGCCTTATTGCCATAATTGGGGAAAAAATGGTAAGTCTATGGACTGGTTTAAGTTTGATTCTTAGCATACTTTTCGTAAAAAGGATGGGTTTGTACGAAGTGAGACTCTGTCCTTATTGAATAGCATATAAGGAGGTTTGATGGACAACACTTATAGCTCCAAAACTCTCCTAGCCGAAGTGCTAGCTACTAAGAAAATCGTCTTCCAGGTTAAGAACTTTAGGTCACAGGATGATGCAGGCTCAAAGGGGGAAAGGATTATATGGGATAATACAAAATTTAGGTTCCATGAGGGTAAAGGTGGTTTAATTGGTGGTTTTAACAGATTAGCACCTCTCAAGAAAGCTTTGCAAAGTCTGTGGAACATAATATTTGGGACCCCCTTCTCCAAAATAGAAATTAGAAATTGCTGCTAATTGAACTCAAATAGTAACTGCAGCTGCCCCCTCCTGAAAAAGCTTTACTAAGAATTCCAGTATGGAGGATATAGGTGCAGAGAAAGGGTCAATATGATTTTCCAAGGCCCAGGAGGAAAATATTTTCCACTTGCTGAGATATAATCTTCTCATAGAAGCTTTGTGAGAAGAAATCAGGATATGCTGCACTGAAGGTGAAAGGTCAGGTAGCCTGGTTATGTTTGGAATTGGAGCAGCCATGCTGTCAACTTAAGAGCTTGAAGAGGTGAGTCAGATGATCCGAAAATGGCTCCAGAATCCAAGGCTCCTCCTGAATATGAGGCCACAAGAAAGGGAACCAGATTTGATAAAGCCAGTACGGGGTGACAAGTATTAAGGTCCTCCCAATGTGCTATCTTTCCGAAGAACTTTGGGTATCAATGGGAAGGGAGGGAAGGCATAGAAGAGACCCAAGGGTCAATCATGTACAAGTGCATCCCTTGGGGACTCCCACAGAGGGAGGATTAAGGCAAAGTAGCTGCTGCATTTGGCATTCATGGATGTGGCTAAAAGGTCACAGCAAGACTGGCCCTATTTTTGGAAAATCATTTCCGCTGTCTTGTTTCAGGGACCACTCGTGAAGCATCAGTACTGCCCTGCTGAGTTTGTCTGCTATCACACTGGATTTCCCCAGGATGTGCATTGCTACCAGAAAGCGTTGGGAGGAGGTTGCCTACTGCCATAATCTCGGTCTCTTGACAAAGGGGGTAAGATATAGGTCCTCCTTGTTTGTTTATATACCACATGACCAATATATTGTCCATTTGAATCGCAATCGTTCCTAGCAGGAGAGAGTCTTGGAATGCCTGCAACACTAGAAGCACCGCTCTCATCTCTAAGACACTGATGTGCAAGTGAGCCTCGTGATCCTGACAAATGCCTTGGACTATCCTTCCCTGATAATGCCCCCCCACCCTATCTGGGAAGCATCCGTGGTCACTGTGGCTAGCGGATGTGGAAGAACAAAGGGTTGACCTAAAGTCACTTGACTGCAGTGAAGCCACCAACAAAGGTGTTTCCTGCAAGATTCTGTTAACATGATCTGGTGTGACACTGGAAATTCTTGCACAGACCATTGAGTGAACAGCAGCCAGTGTAGAATTCTCATGTGCAGTTGCTATTTTTGTTATATTGTCGACCGTTCCAGGCATTATTCATTTTTCATGTGCAGTTGCGCTAATGGAATTACATTTATCGCTGCTGCCATGATGCCTAGTACTTTTAAAACTGTCCTTCTTACTTTTGAAAAGAAGGTATACAACCTGACACCGAAGGGCTTGTACTCTTTCTGGGGGAAACTTTACCGTCATTTTTGTAGTGTCTAAATCTGCACCAATAAAAACAATATGTTGAGATGGCAATAAGGCAGACTTTTTGTAATTTACTGTGATCCCTAAACAAGATCAGAGTTTCAGTGTGGTGTCTCTTGCTTCTGTTAGTAGATGCTCGGTGGTGGCGGTTAGGAGCCAGTTGTCTAGATATGGAAACACTAGGAATCATAAACATCTCAGGTGAGCCGTAACTACTGCCATACATTTGGTGAACACTCTGGGGGCTGTAGTGAGACCAAAGGGCAGAGCTTGAAACTGGTAGTGACCAGCTCCCAGCCAAAAGCACAGATGACTCCTGGATGGCCTGTCCATTTTTATGTGGTACTACGCATCCTGGAGGTATATAGAGCACATCCAGTCGTCTTTACTATCCAGTACTTTGTCTTTCTTACAGATTTGTTCAATTTGTTGAGATCTGGTGTGGGTCTCCAGTCCCCTGTTTTCTTTGGAACTAAAAAGAATCTCGAGTAAGTCCTGGAGCCTATTTGGTCTGTGGGGACTGCTTGGATGACTCTTTTCTAGCAACTTCTGTATTTCTAGGGTTGCGTGTTTCCTGTGACAGGATGGAACATCCGGAATGTTTTTTGTGTGTGGGCTGGGAACGGAAAAGGGTATGGAGTAACCTCTGGATATGATCCTTTGTAACCATTTGTCTTTTGTTATTTTAAGCTAGGCCTCAGTGTACAAGGATAAGTGACCCCTGACTCCTTACAGAGAAGGACAGATGGGCCTCCTTTCAGGAGCACTGAAAAGGCTTGCCAAAGAAGAACTCTCTGTCGCACTGGTTCTGTGTACACCTCTGCCATGTGATCAGCATCTTCCATTATTGCTTCCCCCTCTGCCCCAGGGGAGGACTCACCACGTGTGTCTTGAAAAACTCTCTGGGATTTTCAAAACCACATTTTTCCTCCCCTTTTACCTTTTGGACAAGGTCCTAGAAGGTAGGGAAAAATGGACTCCGATGGCAGAGAGAATTTTTCTTTCCTGTTCACACCTGGTTAGTGTGTCTTTAACTTTAGGCCCGAATACGGATGAGCCATCAAAATGAGTGTCAACAGAGGAAGACTTAAAAGGCTCCACAAAGTTACACAAGTGCATCCAGGAATGCGTCCTTAGGGAAATTCCTGAACCCACTGCCCTACTTGCTCCACTGGCTGCATAGGAAATTAGTCTCATGGAGGAGTTCACCATTGAATTCAAGGTGGAGAGCTGGGAGGAAACTTTGTCTGACACCCCCTGCAGCTACTGAACCTTGGAGGGTATCTCCTAACTCCTTCAGGAGATCTTATAGGTTCATAGGTTAGTCTCCATGTAACCTGGTAAAATGTGTGAGATAATTTAGGGACCTGAGTGTAAAGGCCGCTGAAGAGAAAATGTACTTTCCATATCTGTCCATCGTATGAGACTCTTTGTTCAGAGGATGGGCAGAAGAGGACATCGACAGTTCCTTCTTGGTGGCTGCTGCCACAACCATAACATCTACTGGAACACCTTTGGTAAGGAAAATTTTATCCTCTGGAGATGTAATGAATTTATTTGGCCTCTGAGGGTCAAGCTATACTGAGTCTGGAGTCTCCCACACCTTTTGACAAAGTAGATCCATGAGCTAGTCGAAAGGAGGAGAAACGCAAGTGGTGGAAGGGCGAGACCCAAAAGCCTTCAGGTAGAAAGGCTCCTCCTCAGAACAGTTGATGGGTTTCCAGCCACCTCTCTGCTTAAGAATTTCTAGGATGTCTGCAAAGGAGACTCCTTAGAGGGTGACCGTGGAGACCCTTCTGACTCATCGAGGTCTGTGTCAGATGTAATCAACTCCTGTGGGGAGTCCAGATACTTCCTCTTGCATAATCTCTTGCAATGGACCTCTTCAGAAGGGCATTCTGGAGAGGTTTCGGAAGAGAGGGGTTCACCAAATGGGGCATCCTGAGGCCTTGGGTCTTCACATCTGCATGGAATCGGTTGTGCCGAGATGAACATCAATGCTTTTGAGGGAGAAATGACTGGATCTGAGCATGGAGCTGCCCATGGGTCAGTGCTCTCCTCATTGCTTCAAAGGCCCTCTGCCCATGATCTGAAAAAGCTCCCAATTCTGAAGAACTAGAAGGCTTCCCCAGCAACAAGGTGGGTTGGGTCCAAAGCCGATGTAAGAGTCGAGTTCACCCATGCCGCGGCCCTGAGAGGCAAGTTCGGATATGACAACTGTCCAATCCGACTGTCCTCCCCGGACCTGACTGGAGAGAGTCGTCTCCTAGACTCCTCGGACTCAGATGGCACAGAGGAAGTCGGAGCAGTTGTTGGGGACAAAGATCCTGGAACAGGTCTCAGCTCTGGCGGTTCCACTACAATCAGCTCCATGCATTCTGGCTCTGAAGCCCCAAGGCAGGTCAGAGGAAGATTCAATGGTGATGGGGCATGTATATTCGGTTCCAAAACTCTCTGGGTGAGCTCCAACAATAATTTGGCTAGTGCCAGTGTACTCAAATGTCTCTGCACCACATGATCCACATCATCTTCCAACAAACTCCTGGAGGATTGAGAAGAGGGGGCAGGAGATCTTGACCTTTGTAGAACTGGTGATCTCAATGTCAGCGAAATTGCCTCCAGTACTGGGGACCAGCTCCGAGCTTGTAATTCCAAAGGTTTCAAAACAGGAGGAGCCAAGATTGATGGTTTTTCAGGCCTGACAGATTTCAGGTCCAATGAAGACATTTTTGGTAATTTGCTAGTAGGTTCAGATTGATCTGAAGTAGATGAAGATCTTTGGCTCAATTTTCCAGATTTAGAAGAAGGGAAAGGGGTTTGTTTTGTAACACTCTGACCTTCTCCTAAGGCTTCTGAAAAGAACTCTTCAACAATCCCCTCAGTATCAACTTATTTTTTCTTTCAAGGAGAACCCTCGAACTAAATGAGAGGCATACAGAGCAAGACTCTTGCAAGTGTACTGCTCTCAGGCAGTACACACAGTCAGTATGGCCATCGGTTAAAGACAGTTTTTGACAACACTTGGAACACTTCTTAAACCCCGAGGGTTTAGTGTCTTTTGATTGTTTAGACATATTAAGAAGAAAGCACAATTAAACACCACAACTATTATTTAGAAGTAACAACACTCTACTGTTTACAGACTAAGCAGCTCTCTAACTAAAAATAGAAGTTATGTCCTTACCATAACGTTCCATGTGGAGTGTTCATCTCGCCTTTGTTCTTACACATGGGTTCGGAGCCGATCCTCGGCTCCGTGTCGGCCGCTTGCAAGCTCTGCATCGAGAAGAAGCTCGAGACAATCTAATACCCACAATCCCCCTCTACCTTTACCTCAGATCTAGTTTGCAAGCAAACCAGTCTCTAGAGAGAGAGCACACTCATGCTTACATCACATATGCACAGAACTAAGCGTCTATATATAAACATATATACAGAGACATACACATATATATACATGTCAATATGTACACAACATCTGCAAAGCAGAAGCAGAATGCCCCAGGCCAGGCACCAAAAAAGAACGTTCTTCTTATGGGCGGGAGGGTGGGAATGTAAGAACAAAGGCGAGATGAACACTCCACATGGAACGTTATGGTAAGGACATAACTTCTATATGTGATAGTGTTCAATCTCGCCGTTTGTTCTTACACATGGGTAGCGTCCTAGCTCCTTGTTCCTGAGGAACTCACGGAAGGACGTTCTTGAGCACAGTGGAACCAAAGGTTGCCCTGTCCCTAGAAACCTTGTCTACCTTATAATGAGAAATGAATGTATGTGGCTTAGACCAAGTAGCAGCCGCACAAATAGCGTCTAGTGGTAGGCGGGCTGCATGAGCCAGAGATGTAGATACTGACCTTGTGGAATGTCCTTTGGGTTTGTGTAAAAGAGTTTGATCTGAAGAATCATAGGCATAAATTATACAATCCCTTAACCACTTAGAAAGAGTTCTTTTGGTAACCGCCAATCCTTTCCTGTTATCAGCAAAGGCCACAAAAAGTTGATCAGTTTTTCTGTGATCTTTTGTTCTATCCAAGTAAAACCTTAGTTGTCTGTGAACATCTAATTTGTGCAACATATACTCCATTTTGTTGGAGTGATTCTTGAAGAAGGTGGGTAATTCAATGGACTGATTAATATTGCTAATAGAACAAACTTTAGGGAGGAAGGATGAATTAGTTCGAAGAGAAACTCTGTCAGAGTGAAAGATCAAATAAGGGTGCTTGATGGAGAGAGCTTGAAGTTCAGATACTCGCCTAGCGGATGTAATGGCTACCAAAAAGAGAGTCTTCCAGGACAAAAATTTTAATGGGCAAGAGGAGGCTGGTTCAAAGGGGGGCAACATTAATTTAGATAACAACAAGTTTAGACTCCAAGGTGATGTAGGAGATCTAATTGGTGGCCTAATATGAAAAACTCCTTTTAAAAAGGCTTTACAAAGTCTGTGGGCCATAACAGGAGCCCCAGATTCTTCCACATGGAAATTAGAGATGGCAGCCAATTGAACTCTTAGTGTGGCAGGAGAAGCACCCTGATGGAATAAGTCCGTTAAAAACTCTAATATTTTATTCAAAGGAGCTATAAAAGGATCCACTTGCTGTGTATTCGCCCAGAATACAAATCGCTTCCATTTACTAGAATATGTTTTAGTAGTGGAAGCTTTATGAGAAGCCACCAATATATTCTGAACTGCCGGTGAAAGAAGATCAGACCTGGCTAAGGTGGGAATTGGAGCAGCCAAACTGCTAGATGGAGGGACAAGAGCGCGGGATGGGGAGCCCCTGACGAGTGAGTCAATAGATCTGGCTCTGGGTCCAGGATCCAGGGTCCCCGAATGCAGTGTGTCTTCAGGAAGGGAAACCAAATTTGACGAGGCCAGAATGGGGCAATGAGGATTAATGTCCTGTGTAGGTTTCTGGCTTTCTGGAGAAACTTTGATATCAGGGGAAATGGAGGAAATGCGTACAGGAGTCCCGGGGGCCAATCATGAATCAGTGCGTCCCTGGGGACTTCCCCTGGAGGAGGTAATAGGGCAAAGTAGCTCCTGCATTTGGCGTTCATTGGAGACGCAAACAGATCGCAGGAAGGCTGGCCCCACGTGCGAAAAATCTTTTTCGCCACTGACTGTTTCAGGGACCACTCGTGCGGTAACAGAATTGCTCTGCTCAGCCTGTCGGCTTGACGTTGGATGACCCCGGGATGTGCGTTGCTATTAGAAAGCGACCCGTGGACTCCGCCCATTGCCAGATTCTCATGGCCTCTCTGCATAGCTGATAGGACTTGGTTCCCCCTTGCTTGTTTATGTACCAGACTACCGACATGTTGTCTGTCTGAACTGCAATAGTTCCCAGAGGAAGAAGGGGAGCAAAGTGTTGCAACGCTAGAAACACTGCCCTCAACTCTAGAACATTGATGTGCAGATTGTACTCCAAATTGGTCCATTCGCCTTGGACTGTCTGTCCCTGAAAGATGCCCCCCCACCCTATCAGGGAAGCGTCCGTGGTCACCGTAACTGTAGGCGTGGGTAGCACAAATGGTCTCCCCTTGGAAAGGTTGCACGCTTGAAGCCACCAGTTTAGGTGTGTTTTGCATGTGTTCATTATAAGAATCTCGTGTGTTAGAGGTAGTTGTTGGAACGACCATTGTGCAAACAGTAGCCATTGTAGGACTCTCATGTGCAGCCTTCCCAAGGGTATTGCAATAAGAGAAGCTGACATGAGTCCCAAAACCTTCAGTACCAGCTTTGCTGGAGATTTCCTGGACAAGAGAAGAAGACGTATGTGAGTCTGAAGTGATAGTATCCTTTCTGGAGGAAGTCTTAGAATTAACTGACGTGTGTTTAATTCCGCTCCTATGAACAAGATACTCTGTGATGGCTGAAGTAAGGATTTTCCAAGTTTACGGAAATTCCTAGGTGAACACACAGTTGAAGAGTATAGTCTCTGGCCTGTAATAGTTGACGCTGGGTGGTGGCAGAAAGGAGCCAGTCGTCCAGATACGGAAACACCTGGAATCCTTGGCGTCTCAAGTGAGACGCTACCACTGCCATGCATTTGGTGAAGACCCTGGGGGCTGAGGTCAGACCAAAGGGCAGGGCTCGAAATTGAAAATGACTGGCCCCCAGCCAGAAGCGCAAATGATCTCTGGATGCCCTGGCCATTTTGATGTGGTAGTATGCATCCTCCAGATCTATTGAGCACATCCAGTCGTCCTTCTGTAAGAATGGAAGGATCGATTGAAGCGTGACCATTCGGAACTTTTCTTTCTTGACGAAGGTATTGAGGTTGCTTAGGTCCAGGATGGGCCTCCAGTCCCCTGTTTTCTTTGGAACTAAAAAGAACCTTGAGTAAGTCCCGAATCCTTGCTGGTCCGCTGGGACCGGTTGGATGACTCTTTTTTCTAGCAGCTTTGAAATTTCTATAGCTGCCGGCTCTCGCAGATGGGGCGGTACATCTGGGAGTCTTTTCTTTGGAATGGGATGGGATAGAAAGGGTATGCTGTAACCTCTGGTAACCACGCTTTTTACCCACTTGTCTGTAGTTATATTTTGCCAGGCCTGAGGGTATAAAGCTAAGCGACCCCCGACTACCTCCAGAGCAGGACAGTCGGGCCTCCTCTCAGGAGTGCTGGAAAGGTTTACCAGGGAGTGTATCCCTGTCACCTTGATGCTGCGGACCCCCTCTGCCGCCAGGGCGGCGTCTTCCACCTCTGCCCCCTCCTCTGCCTCTAGAAGGGGCATCACCCTGTGTGCCTGGGAAAGATCCTTGGGGTTTTCGAAACCACATTTTTCCACCACGTTGCCCTTTGGGGTACGGTCTGGTTGGGGTGGAAAAACGGACTCCGACAGCAGACAGAGTCTTTCCCTCCTGTTCACACCGGGTAAGGGTCTCCTTTACTTTTGGGACAAAGAGAGTGGCACCATCAAATGGGGCGTTAGTAAAGGAAGACTTGAAGGCTTCCGCAAATGAACATAAGCGCATCCAGGATTGTCTGCGAAGAGCAATCGCTGAAGCTGCTGCCCTACTCGAACCTTCGGCTGCGTAGGAAATCAGCCTCATGGACGAGTTCACAATGGATGTAAGGGTATTAAGTTGCGCTGTCACTTTCTCTGAGACAGCAGCATCTGTAGTACCCTGGAGGGTATCTCCCAACTCTTTGACTAGATCCCTCTGTAGACGTGTAAAATGGGTCAAATAGTTCAGGGATCGCATGGAAAAAGCCGCTGAACTAAAAATGCGCTTCCCGTACCTGTCCATAGTCCTAGAATCTTTATTAGGGGGATGGACAGATGAGGAAGATTCCGACATCTCCTTTTTCGTGGCCGCTGCCACCACCATAGCGTCCAATGGAACTCCCTTTGTTAAGTAGGTCTTGTCCTGAGGTGCAGAGATGTATTTATTGGGTTTCCTTGGGACTGGTTCCACTGTGTCAGGAGCCTCCCACGCCCTTCAAGCAATTAGTTCCATTAATTCGTCGAAGGGCGGAGTGACCCAGGAGGAAGAAGGGCGAGCACCAAATGCCTTCAGCAAAACTGACTCATCCTCAGAAGGGGGAAGGGACTGCCAGTCACCTCTCTGTTTCAGGATCTCCAATATGTCCGAAAAAGAGACATCTTCTGAAGGTGACTTAGGGGACCCTTCTGACTCATCTAAGTCAGTATCGGATGTCAAGGATTCTTGCGGAGAATCCAAGTGTCTCCTCTTACACAATCTTTTCCTAGGTACTTCTTCGTGGGGAGCATCCGAAGAAGCCTCCGAGGAAGAGGGGGCACCCTCCAGGGGTGGCTGAGACACTGGTGCTCGACGCTTGGATGTGGCCGTGGGTGCAGAGGAGGATAACGGCCCTTTATGGGGAGGAGAGGTTGCTTCCACTGATGTGGTTGTCTGGGTAGACATCACCTTCCTCATTAGGTCGAACGCCCCCGGGTCCCGCATCGAAGAATCTCCGGTTCGAAGAAATGGGAAGAATCCCGAAACAGGCACGAAGGCATCGACCCGAGGCGGAGCCGAATCGATCTGCGCCGAGGCCCGAGGGAAGAGTCGGAACCGAACGTCGGTTCGACTCTCGGCCCCGGAACCAAGGACAGATCGTCGGCTCCGAGACTCCGGTATCGGGTCCGACGGAGTCGAGGTGAGAGGAACAGACCGAGAAAAGGACGGTTCTGGACCCGAGGGCTCCACAATCAGAAGATCAACCTCTTCCGGCTCCAAAGACTGAACAGGTCTCGGAGGAGGAATGGATGGAGACACTGGGAGGCCTTCAAGTTTCGACACCAACTGGGTGGAAACTGAAATAAGTTTGGACAGGGCCGAATGCTCCAATAACTTCTGCACCACACGATCCACATCGACATCGGAGAGTTTGGAAGAACGGTTCGAAGGAACCGAAGACGGAGCCGACCTCAATAAAGTCGAAGGAGGGAGCTCCATCACCGGTTCCAAGACTCGAGGCTCAGGAACCGACACCAGTTGAACACTCGGCCCCGAAGTCTGTGGAACCGGTGATCTAACTTTACCCGAAGAGCTCGGAGCCGATGACTTGGGCTCCGACGTCTTCGATTCCTTCGAGGATTTCGATGCCTGGTCAGAAGCATCCAGAGCCTCCTGAAAAGAAGGTTTTAATAAACCTCTGTCCATGAGTTTCCTGCGCCTATCTGTCATGACCCTCCCACTAAAAGAGTGACAGATAGAACAGTCCTCTTGTAAGTGGAGAGGGCCAAGGCAGTAGACGCAGGAACTATGGTTGTCAGTCACTGACATTTTTTGGCCACACTGACAACGCTTAAAACCTGATTTTACTTTATCAGACATTTTACAAGTAAGAGTCAAGTCCAGTATAGTAGTCAAATCCGGTGAAAAAGTGTCAAGTCCGATTTAAATGTCAAGTTCGGTTCAAATTTAAGAAGGGTTGGTAGGCCCCAAAAAACTCTAACCGATTAATAAAATTAACGGTACCGAGAATTTAACCTACTCAAACACACATACACTCAGTATACCAACTAATCCTTTTCTGTTATCAAAGAGAACAAATTATTCAATAAAATATAACAAAATAAGTTATATCTTAACTTAAGATGCTCGAGCTAGCTCCCAGCGATGCGAACGCAGCAGCGGCAAACTAGATCTGAGGTAAAGGTAGAGGGGGATTGTGGGTATTAGATTGTCTCGAGCTTCTTCTCGATGCAGAGCTTGCAAGCGGCCGACATGGAGCCGAGGATCGGCTCCGAACCCATGTGTAAGAACAAACGGCGAGATTGAACACTATCACATCAAGCTATTTTGATAAAGGAACAGAACAACAAACAACTTTTTTTTTAAATAAGCAGAAATAATAGCACACCTACACAGGAAAAAAGCCCTCTAACTTAAATGGGCTGAGCCACTCTCTAACTTAAATGAGCTGGCTTTGGTAAAGGGTCAGGACTAGTTCACTCAACAGTAATTAACCAATGCACACACAAAAAAATATTTCAAATGGAACGGGTTAGAAAAAGACCTTATCAGCTAAATATCTCAGATTAATTAACAATGAACAGTTTACATACCAAACTTAACAGCTCAAGGAACAATGAGCCTAAAGAACTGTTATTTAAAACACACACACACACACACACACACAAACACACACACACACACACACACACACACACACACACACACACAGCGCACACACAGCACACACACACGCGCACACACACAGAAAGCTGGGATAGGGACAAAATTTTAAGCCTTGAGATAAACAACGGCCTCAGTAAAAACAGTAAGGTAACGGACACATTCTAAACTGTAGAAAAACAGAGTCAAGTAATTAAACAAATGCAACTATCAAGTATTTTAATCAAAGGAAAAGAATTACAAGTTTTATGGGTATTATAAACAGTTAAAGGTAACATTTAACCAGAGCCAGTTGTGAAGCACCGGATCTTGTTTAGCGGCAAATGAGATCTGAGTAATTCCCTAGAGAATCATGGGATAAGGAGTAAGCCACAAGCTAGTTGGAGACCTTGAGCTTTAGTAAACGGGCAAATTGGAACCAAGAATTGGTTCCAAACCCACCAGTACAGAATGAAAATGAGAAAGGACATTGAAAGAATACTCGGTTCTATGTAGTATATACTGTCTTTTCAAACTACCGCTAGCATGATTATTAGCTTGAATAAAAGCTGCAAGAATAATATGAAATATAAAGGGTTAATTTAGAAATGGTGTAAAATGCTGAAAAATAAAAGGTAGTAAATGTGCTGGCATAGCATAGTTAAAATGTTGGCATCCATGTGAAGGAGTATGTTATTGAAAAACAAAGTCTGTAAAAATAACTGCGTAGATGGCAGCTGCAAGGACATACATGAAGTAAAGAAATGTAACATCAAGTTTCAGATAGTGCTGGAACACCACGTTTCAGATACTGCATGACTGGATTTCCATGGATCATCAAACTACAAAGAACCAAGGAGAAGGAAACAAAGGAATACAAAGAAAGATCTGTTTTACATCAGACTCTGGAAAAATACCAGATCTTCTGGTATAAATGTAACTATGCATAAACAGACTTTGGGAATTTGCTATAGAGAGCTGACAGCATATATGTTGCGTGTTTGAAGAACCAAAAGTCAAATGTAACAGAAATGTCGTACTAACTAAAGCAGTTTACTAAAGCAGTTTGCCTCTGTGTATTTATTGTACTTAGTAAAATCCAGTATTTAAAAGTAGCTGTTCATACTAAGAGTTAATATACTGTGATGTGTATGCATGTAAATGCAACTAACATCAAGATAAACAGAAAGACGTGCATAGAATTCACAGAATTCTTCAGACATCACATCTACTATTTGCCTTAAAGCCTCTAAACAGATATACTGAATCTGTATTATCTGTGGGTGTAGGAAATCTGTGGATACAACTCCTACTGAAATTAAGGTCAACTCATAGCATACCACTTTTCAAACTGGCCATTAAATCTCACTTTGCTCTAAACTGGAAATCCATCCATCCATCCATCCATAACCCCTTTTCCCATTTTGCACATGAGGTTGGGGTGTCACTTCCACTGTGACAATCAACTTGAGCCAAAGTTTACACTGCTGGGTGGCTAGCCATGCCACGGTAGTTCATTCACAGCACTCACTCGCATACACACTCACACGGCCAATTTTAGAGTGTCCAATCCACATGCTGCATGTCTTTGGAATGTGGGAGGAAACTGGAGCACCCAGAAGAGACCAAAGTGACTGCATGAAGGACATGCAGACTCCGCACAGAAGGCACCCCAGCTGAGAATCAAACCAGAGAACCTCTTGCTATGAGGTGACAACACTAATCGCTGCACCACTGTGGCCACCCTAAACTGCTCTTAACTGAAAATGTCACTGTGTTATTAAATGACACAGTACTTTTCAGGTGTCCTTTCTTTTATATATATTCCTCACTTCTTTTGACAAAACATTGAAATGATTTTTAACCTCTCAGACTTCACATATTTGCCACCTTCTTATACCTTCTCATATTCCTCCCCCCACCAAAGTTCTTTTTCATGTTCTTTGTTCATTTTATACCCTTACCTTGTTTTTTTTGTCACTTCCCTCATTCCTTGTGGGATACGATTCATCTGATTGTATCAATTTTCAGCAAAACACAATCAGATGAACTGAAAGTAAGTGGATCAGCACTCACTGAATGTTTTTTTCACATGGAAACATATCCTCACAACCCCATTCCTTTGACTAACAAGTCTGAAGTCACAAATCATTGGTAAGTTATTAAAGCAAAGGAGCAATTTGTTTTGCTCACTTCATTTAATTAGATTTCCCTGAAAAGTGACTTGATTGAACCAACCTGAGCTATTTCCTTCCTTAACTTTTCACCTCTCCCTCTTGGCTTGACTCCTTTACTTTTGGATGTCTTCTCTTCGACTAACTGTTCTCTGGAACTGTAGTATTTGTTTGTAATGCTCATGCTCATGGAGAAAAATTGGTTTGTACATAATAAAATTAATTTGTAGTTCTTTCCAACTGACTATATTATGCTGTTGAAATTTAAGTTAAATTGTCAAAAATGTATCAGTGTATATTTTATTGTGTACTAGAAAAGTATCTTTGTGTAGAGTGAAATGTATCTTGGAGCTTTTTTCCTCAGGCCATCACTGACGATGTAACATCCCTAACTAGAAATTCTTGATAGATTATAGTGAGCTAGTTAGATGGACAGAGAGAGAGAGATAAATGTCTGAACACTGAAGTAAGGCACTACAGTTAAATCAGAGTTCTTAACAGGTTTTAGTTTTGAAAATTAGCCATTGGCCTATTCCTTCATGTGGAAAAATGTAGTTCTAAAATAATGCTATAGATGTACACATAGTCAAATATGTTTTGAAAAACAAAAAATAATTTCTTTCAGATTACTTCATTCTTATGATTTTCTCTTCTCCCACATCAGTTGAACTTAGGTCACCTACTACCTGGACCCACCAGTTAAAGCATTCTTTCTTCTGTGGCCTCTGCAACCCCTAATTATCAAATGCAACAGGATCTCTCTTTTTATTCATTTTTAAAGGGAGGGAAACCTCACTACCTCACTGCCACTTGGTGGTAGTGGTAGGAGAAGACAGAGTCTAGACTACAGTCTAGGTTCCCATATACATGGGAAAGAGTTGCATTTGTTTTCAGGTGAGATCCTGTGTGTAGACCATGGCCTATACTAATGGGAGAGACTCCATGATGCAGATGAGCTGACTTATAGTGGCCCTGTCATATCTTCTAAGGTTGACTTGTTTTGATCCAGGATAATTCATGAACTGGGGCAAAAAGGATCAGAGGATGCCAGCATGTCCCCAAAGATCAGTACAGTTAAATGAAAATAAGAAACATGCTTTGAAATGTCCATTTTTTTTGTTGTATTATTTATTTATCAGTTTCATAATTAGTTGGAATGAGTGGGAAGTTCTCATTTCCAGTAGAGTCCCAGGAGTAAAGCGTACCAGGTATATATAATGATTGAACAGCATTACTATATCAGTAACAAACTACTTAAATAATATACCAGGACTGTTAAAAATGAAAAATAGTTCAGCTACGTATTAAAAAAGGCAAATATAAATGAAAGTAAGTCTAGTGTCACATAGTACTTAAAACCTTAAAATTGCAAGAGTTCATGATGTTGAGAAATTCAGTATACCTGCATTCCAATGATGGTAGGTTCATTGAACAGCTTTTCTGAAAATCTTTAATCACACTTTGCTGAAACTGCATGAACTCGTACTGTGTGAGCTGAGGTTGTATTGCTTTTTCACTTTTTCCCACTGCAGTGCAACCATAAGGTTGGTATATAAGTTATGGGGATATGGGGGCAGTTTTTTTCCTGTTATGTTTCTTCACATTATGATTCTCAATATTCAGAAATGAGGTATAATTCATTGCAGAATGAGTCATAAGAACACAGATGAAAAGAATAGGTATGGCAAGTGAATACATGGCACACCAGAAGGCAGAGGTAAAACAAATTAAAATATATGCTGTTCACAGATAAAAATCACATGTGTTGTGCATAGGTTAGACAAGGGCAGAGACAATAAAAAATGAGGAATTTTTTTCAAAAAAGTGTGGAAATATTTTGCAAAAATTGCAGGCTTCAGTGCCCTCATACACATCATTAATAATTAAATTCAGTTCTAGTCTAGTCTTACATTAATCACATAGGTTACAAAACAGATGTGTCACCATGTGTAGATGCTTTTGGTTGGAGTTCTTAAATGCATCGCAGGTTATCCTTTACATAATACATGTTTCAGGCCGACTAAATATTATAAGCAGTGCAATGCACACACACTATGTATTTATTCAGGTAATCCATCTTGGGCAGATTATAGTGAAAACATAACTACCTGTGTCTGTTTTGTTAAAAATTAATTTATAAATCAGCTACTGAACTGTCACGCACACCATCCCAGATTATACAATTAGTAGTAAAATTTAATTCTAAAATACTTTAAATGCAAAGAACATAAGTTCCCAAGAAACATAAGGACACTGCTTTCATGAAAATGGTCACTACTGAAGGTGTTAATATGTGTTTTTATAAGCATGTAATTAGGTCACTTAAAACTATATGGAATCACTGAATTCAAATCTTTTGTCATATACAGCCAATTCATTTAAACATCTTGAGATATTTAAATTAAAATTTAGGATAAGAATTTATGAACATGAATATGCAATTAAGAAAAATAAAGCGAATAACGCCCTAGCGAAGCATATTAGTGAGTTTAATAATCGTCAGTTTCATTTTATTATTATAGATCATATAGAGATAAGAGATAAAACCCCTTGGGGCCTATTATTTGAACAAAGAGAAGTACAATGGCAAATTAAACTACAAGCAGACATATGGCCTGGTATAAATGAAAGAAGCACTATAGCATCAATACTTAAATTAAAAGCATTGAATAGAAAGAAAATAAAAGTCTAAATAATGTATTTTAATTGTTAATTTTATAATGTTTATAATAAATATTTATAATAAATAATTTATAAAATTTTATAATTATTTTATATTTGTTATATATAAAATGTAATAAGATTAAATTGATTTTATCTATACACAAATAAGATAAAAAAGTTTTTTGTAAAATGTATATATTAATTTTATGTTGTTTATCTAACATTAGGAATAATTATATATGTTAACTAATTAATATTGGTAGATGGTTATTAAATAATGGATGAAAATTATATATTAAATATATGTACATTTATGTATTTATTGGTTCTTTATATAAAATTTTAATAATATTGTTTTATACAGGTAATAAATAATTTAATAATAATTTAATACTGGTTTATAATATAAATTATAGTGTCATTTAAATTGATTTCGACTTTTATTCCTAAATAAGCTGATATCATATGTTCGTATAGATTTATAATTTCTATGATATCCGTATTTTTTGACATTTGTATCATTCAAAGATAGATTTATAATGTATTTGATGATACACGATAATAGGATTAGTCATCCAGCATATAGTTAAATGTTATAGGAAGCTTAAATTATAAAATTCTATTAGTAACATAAAAACCTTTATTAATGCAAATTCGAGGAAAGATGAAATATTTTCAGAACAGTCATTTTATCATTAGTGGTCATGCTCGTTTTGTAGTAGCCATGTGAGCGGGATTTTTTGAAAAAAGAGAAGCTTATATAAGGAAGTGATATAATTTAACTGATTGTCTGATGAAGTTTAAAACTTTTTAAATGAAAGTGCTTATTTCTATTGTTCGTTTCAGTGAATTTTTTTGATTGTTAATGTTAAAGTCTATGTTGCTATAAGTCTATCGTTTATTATCAAATTAAATATCTTTTATTTTATCCGGCTGGTGGCTTTTCGCTTTTGTTATAAAGAACATTACTTCCCAAGAAAGCATAAGGACACTGCTTTGATGAAAATGGTCACTACTGAAGGTGTTAATATGTGGTTTTATAAGCATGTAATTAGGTCACTTAAAACCTGTATGGAATCACTGAATTCAAATCTTTTGTCATATACAGCCAATTCATTTAAACATCTTGAGATATTTAAATTAAAATTTAGGATAAAGAATTTATACAAGGCAAACTCAGTCAGCTAGTGCAAACCTTTGTGGTCAGTGCCTCATCAGAGTGAATGAGGACACATTCCACTTTTCTCACTCTAATTATTTAATTCTTTGTATCAGTGAAAAGATCCTGAATGGCTGTTTTAATTCAGGGTTCATGTGAGCAACAACTGTTATACAGCCAAAAATGAGGAAAACACACTTAGAATAAATCACTTAAAAATGACTCGCTCTGGTTCGACTTACCATATGCAGGAGCATTTTGTTAAACTGTTGATACCCTTCAATGGAATTAGTTTAATATTTACCCTATACCACGGCACTTTGTTAAATAGTTGCCACTGTTCATCAAACCTAGTAGAATATGTATATAACTGCAGTCATTTTAGTAAAAAAATATATTATAAAATATTTAATAATTGCAGATTTTCTGTGAAGAACAAGATGAAAATTGTAGAAATTTCCAGTGGTGTTGCACATGAGTACTTAAGACAGCAGCAGAGATCAGTGAAATCAAGGCATAGCCCGACAACTGCCCTCCTGTTACAGAATAATAAAGCCAAGGATAGAGGTCATCTTGTATCTTTCTTATTCCTAGACTTATCAAAAGTTTTCAACACTGTGTCTCATAAAACACTCCTATTATATCTGTCCAGGATGGGTATCTCACAACTTACTCTTCAGTGGTTTAATAATTACATATCATAACACTACCAAGGCTGTCAAACAGAATTCTACCTTTTCCTCTTATCTATTCATCATTACAGAAGTACCACAAAGCTCTATCCTTGGTCCTCTTCTATGTAATATCTTAATAAGCAAATTTAATAAATCTATACAGCAAGAATCCCTTATACAGTATGCAGACAATGCCATGTTTATTTGCTTCTCAGACAATCTAAATAATTTAGAAAAGATTATGGAGCATGCCTTTAACTCTGTTGGAAACTGGCTTTGTGACCAACTCTTTCATAATCCAGGGAAAACTAAACTCCTTTTATTTTTCTCCAAATCTCTTACTTATGAGTGAAATGGCTTTAAGATCGCATCCCCATACAATATGTCAATTGAAGTAGTGCCTCATACAAAATTGCAGGTGGTCACACAACCTCAAGTATGAACTCCACAGACACAGCAATAAAAAAAAACTTGAAATGCTATATAGAGCCCAAAACCTTTCTTATTACACCCACCAGAGTCATTATTTCCACTTTATACCTACTCCCCCCTCTATTATATGGTTTTCCCATCCTGACTAACTTCCAGGACATACTAAAATCTAAACTAGACCAATGTTACAACAAGGTAGCTAGATTTGCAGCTCATACAAGTCACAGAATCCATCACTGTTCTGCACTAAAAACTCTAAACTGGCTAGAATTACCAGACCACTTAAATTATATCCAACCTCTCTCAACACACAAAATTATATTTAATCCCATTTCTTGCCCAACTGTAAATACAATTCTCCACCACTACCTTCCAAATAATCACCTTTGATCTTCTGACAAAAATCTACTTAACATCTATGAGCTGGTCAAAGTCTGTACTTACATTGTATAGCAAAAGTCTGGAATACAATATCTGCATAAATCTGGGAAATACACAACATTCATTTATTTAAGCTGCACTACAAGAATTCCTCTCTGACCCTGGCTAAAATTTCAGCTCATTCTCCTCTAATACCTATATACATCCCATCTCTCCTTTTCCTTGTTTTTATTTCTCTTAATCTTATTTCCCTTACTCAAACTTGCTTTTACTCATTATTTTTCCTGCCTCCCATATCTACTCTACTTGTTACCACTAACAAATACTTTTTTCTCACTATTCCCTTCTTCTTCTCCTTCGTATCCACTGTTTGAGTGTTCTACTCTGACATGTCATTAAGAGTGACTAATAAACTCTTGTCCTCATAACATGTCAAGACATTTCAATGCTACGTGATATAATTTTTATCTTGTTTTAATGATGGCATATAGGAATTATTCTACATGTCATATGTGTATTATAAATTAAATATGTTTGATTATGATCAAATTAGTGCTAATATGTTTTGGGAGTGTCACTTGGTTTTTGCTACTTTCTATTTTGTTAGCTATGTAAATCTTATTTTTTTTTGTAACTGGAGCTTTTCTCCTCGGGTCTCCACTGAAAAAGGGCCTCTGGCCCAGCTGGACCAAACCCAGTTAACAAATGCCAATCAATCAATCAATCAATCAATCAATCAATATAAATAAATAAATATAAATAAATAAATAACATAATAGTTGTATTAATCCATGTATTTCCAGTATACTGTAATACAATGTCAATTTCCACCTATGTATATGTATTTTATGTTCTTTTATTTGTGGAGCTTTACTTCCCCTGGCCTCCACTGAAAATGGATAAAATTATCCAGTTGGACTTTCCTGGTAAACTTTTAGTTATGTACTCACCATAACTTCAGATGTTTGGGATCCATCTCGCCTACATTCTGACTGATGGGTTCGGAGCCGATCCTCGGCTCCGACTTGGCACGCTTATGCCAAAGAACGAAGTCTCTTATTGGCTGAGCTTACTATATCCCAGGATGCACCACTACCAGTCCCCCAGATCTAGTTTGTCCGCATACATGCACACACGCATGCACTGCTTATATAACATTGACAGATGATACAAGATAAAACAGTAGAACTCAAACCGTTCAATCTCTTCTGATCTCCAAGGCAGGGGGAAGGAGGGTGGGTATTAGGAATGTAGGCGAGATGGATCCCAAACATCTGAAGTTATGGTGAGTACATAACTAAAAGATGTTACGTGATCCTATCTCGCCTACATTCTGACTGATGGGACAGCGTCCCTAGCACCTAAATCCTGGGTGGCTCACTGGAAAACACTCCTGAGTACCGTGGAACCAAATGATGCTCGCCCTTTAGATGCCACATCCAATTTATAGTGGGAAATGAAAGTGTGCGGGTTGGACCAAGTAGCCGCAGCACAAATCTCAGAAATAGCAAGCTTGGAATGGAATGCAATAGAGGTAGCCATAGCTCTAGTAGAGTGAGCTTTGACAGAAGTTGTAAGTTGTTTATTTGAAGAGGAATAAGCCTGAGTTATGCAATCTCTGATCCATTTGGCAATAGTAGCTTTAGTGATGGTTTTACCCAGTTTATTATCTGAAAAGGACACAAACAATTGATCTGTTTTTCGAATTTGTTGAGTCCTATCTAGATAGAAGCGCAATTGCCTGTGAACATCCAATGTATGGAAGGTGTATTCCGCTTTGTTTGAAAATTTTGGAAAGAAAACTGGTAGCTCTAAAAACTGTTGGAGACAGAGATTGGAACAAACTTTTGGGACAAAAGATGGATTAGGCCTAAGTGATACTCTATCCTTGTGAAAAATCAAGTACGGTGGTTTGATAGATAGGGCTTGAAGTTCTGAAACTCTTCTTGCAGAGGTAATTGCAATTAAGAAGGCAGTTTTCCAAGACAGATATTTCAAATCACATGTAGCAGCTGGTTCAAAGGGGGAAGATGTTAAGGCACGTAGTACCAAATCAAGATCCCACGGAGGCGCAGGATGGAAAACTGGGGGTCTTAAAAGCACAGCACCTTTCATGAAAGTTTTACATAATCTGCTGCTCATCAACGGTGGGTCTATGGAATCGTGAAATTTGGAGATAGCTGCTAGTTGGACTTTAATAGTAGAGACTGAAGATCCTTGATTAAACAAGGATGTTAAATTTTCAAGACCTCTGGTATCGGGGCAGTAATAGGGTCTAAGCCTCTGAGTTGAGCCCAGATAGCAAACCTCTTCCACTTACTGTGATACAATTTCTTAGTGGTGGGTTTGTGGGCTGAAGATAAAATGTGAATAACTTCCGGGTCCAAGGTGTGATTTCTGACTAAAGTCGGAAGAGGAGGAGCCAAGCTGTTAATTTCAAAGTGTGAAGGGACTGGTGCTGTTGTCCCGACTGATGAACCAGAAGGTCCGGAATTAGATCCAAGAACCAAGGACCGTCCAGGGTATATTTCGGTAGGTAGGGGAACCATACCTGACGAGGCCAGTACGGGGCAATTAGAATCATTGTGGACCCCAATTGGGAAGCTTTCTGGATGACTTTGGGGAGGAGTGGAATCGGAGGGAAAGCATAAAGAAGTCCTGTTGGCCAAGGTTGGACTAGAGCATCCGCAGCTGTCTCCCCTTGACGCGGGGTCAAGGAAAAGAACCTTTTGCACTTCGTGTTTCGTGGTGTTGCAAACAGGTCGCAGCACGGAGTCCCCCACCTTTTGAAAATCTGAGCTGCTACTGTTTCGTTCAGAGACCACTCGTGAGGAGAGAGAATAGTCCTGCTCAGTCTGTCTGCTAATACATTGGATTTTCCTGGAATGTGGGTCGCTACCAGGAAGCGCTTGGTAGCCACTGCCCATTCCCACACCCTCATGGCCTCTCTGCAAATGGGATAAGATCTGGTCCCTCCCTGTTTGTTTAGATACCAGACCACCGACATGTTGTCTGTGTGGATGGCGATAATGCCTTGAGGGAGAAACTTGTGGAGGGCTTGTAGGGACAGAAGTACAGCCCTCATTTCCAACACATTGATATGGAGAAATGTTTCGTTTGGAAGCCAAGAACCTTGAACTGACCTGCCCAGACAATGCCCCCCCCACCCCGTCTGGGAGGCATCCGTTGTCAAGGTGGCCACCGGAGGGTGTATAACAAAGGGTCTTCCCTGATTCAGATTGGATGGCAGAAGCCACCAGCGGAGGTCCCGTTTGCACGTTTCTGTAATCAGTATGTGATGATTGAGGGGGAGATCCTGAAAAGACCATTGTGTCGATAATAGCCACTGGAGAATCCTCATGTGCAACCTTGCCAGAGGAACTAGGAGAACCGTGGCAGACATTGAACCTAAAAGTTGCAGGACCATCCTGGCTGGGGCTTTGGATCTTAGAAGCAGGGCTCGGACTTGATCTTGTAATGTTTGTATCCTTTCGGTAGGAAGGAAGATTCGCATTAATTTTGAGTCTATCTCTGCTCCTATGAATCTTATGCGCTGAGAAGGCAGCAAGACAGACTTTGACCAGTTGAATGTAATTCCCAGGGAAGCACCCAGGAGATGGTGGCTTGTAGGTTCTCTAGTAGTAGATGCCTGGTGGTGGCAGTCAGGAGCCAGTCGTCCAGATAGGGAAACACTTGGAATCCGAGACTCCTCAGGTGAGCAGTCACTACTGCCAAACACTTGGTGAACACCCTGGGGCTGTGGTGAGACCAAAGGGCAGTGCACAAAATTGGAAATGACTGTCTCCCAGGCTGAAGCGCAGATACCTCCTGGACACCTGATGTATCGGTATGTGATAATAGGCGTCCTTGAGATCTATGGAGCACATCCAAACATCTTTCTCCAACAATGGGAGAATGGATTGTAAAGTGACCATTCGAATTTGGACTTCATGACGGACTGGTTTAGTTTGCTGAGATCCAAAATGGGTCTCAGGTCCCCTGTCTTTTTTGGCACTAAAAGAACCTTGAGTAATTTCCGGATCCGATCTGGTCTGTGGGGACCGGTTGGATGACTCCTTTTTCTAGCAGCTTTGAAGCTTCTACGGCTGCAATTTCCCTTTGACTGGGTGGTGGGTCCGGGATTTTTTTGGACGGTGGGGGTGGACGTGTGAAGGGAATGGTGTAACCTCCGGCAATAATCCGAAGCACCCAGCTGTCCTGAGTAATAGACTCCCAGGCTTTTAGGTGCTTGGAAAAACGGCACCCGACTGGCTCCGGAGCAGCACAGCCGGGCAATCCCTCATGGAGTGTGGGAGGCTGAAGAGCCACGAAAGGACTCGCGGTCTCCAGTGTTGCGGGGGCCTCTGCCGCCTCTGGGACGGTGTCTCCCAGAAAAATTTCCCCCTCCTCTGCCTCTGGAAGGGGAATCTTCCTGCTGTTGAGGAAAGAATTTCTGTGATTTATGGAACCACATCTTCCCTCCTCTTTTAGCCTTGGGATAAGGCTGAAAGGGAGTGGAAAATCGTGCTCCTACGGCAGATAAAGTCTTTCCCTCCTGCTCACAGCGGGTAAGAGTGTCTTTTACCTTGGGTCCAAACAAAGAAGACCCATCAAAGGGAGCGTCGGCAAAGGAAGACTTGAAGGCCTCCGCGAAATGACACAAACGGAGCCAGGCTTGTCTTCGTAGAGCCACGCCTGTGCCTGCCGCTCTGCCCGCCCCTTCAGCCGCATATGAAATGAGCCTCATGGACGAGTTAGAAATCGAGGTAAGGATAGCCAACTGAGAGCTAACCGACTGGGCTAGCTGCTCAGGTAGGTTACCTGAGAGGGAGTCTGAGAGCTCCTTGACCAGATCCCTCTGTAGTCTGGTGAAATGTGCCAAATAATTCAGGGACCTCAGAGTAAAGGCCGCTAAACTCAGGGTGCGCTTCCCGTACCGGTCCATGCTCCTAGACTCCTTATTAGGAGGATGGACGGATGTTGAAGCCTCTGCCACGTCCTGCTGGGTAGCAGATGCCACCACCATGGCATCTACAGCCACGCCTTTCGTTAAGAACTCCTTCTCGGGTGGGGCAGACAAAAATTTGTTAGGGCGAGAAGGCACTGGTTCCACAGTATCTGGATGTTCCCACGCCTCCGACAAACCAAATCCAGGAGCTCGTCAAAGGCGGAGACACCCAGGAGGCGGAGGGCTGAGCCGAAGGCCTTGAGGAACACCGACTCATCAGCGGAGGGGGGTTTGGAATTCCAGCCGCCTCGTTGCTTGAGGATCTCTAGAATGTCTGCAAATGAGACATCATCCGAGGACGACTTTGGGGACCCCTCCGCATCATCAAGATCAGTGTCCGATGTAAGAGACTCATCGGGGGAGTCTACGTGCTTCCTCTTGCACGATCTCTTCCTTGGGGGCTCCTCCGAAGACAACTCCGAAAGACCCTCAGGAGGAGGGAACCCCAGTGGGGTAACCTCAGGCCCCGGCGCTCCGCTGCCTAGAGACAGGGGAACTGCCAAAGACCCAGTCTCCATGCCCAGGGAAGGTGCCGGTAAAGCCGTAGAGATGGCCAAAGAAGATTTGGCCAAGGCACTCCTCATAGCTCTGAAGGCCGGACCCCCAGAATCCTGGGAGGGTCCAGTCTCCGGAGCCATGATAGCAGACAGAAGTCCCGCGGCCGAAGCACCAAGAGGGAGGCTTGGAACCGACTGCATTGGTCCCGAAACGTCACCCCCGGGCCCGACCGAAGAAGTCCATGTGCTAAACTCCGACCCGAAGGCTGGGGTTGGAGTAAGGGTCGGAGCCGACCCTAGGATCTCCACTGGCTCCACCAGCACCTGCTCCGACGGAGCCGAAGCGGTTGGAGGAGGAATGGCAATGGAATGGGCTATCGGCTCCGAAGCCAATTGGGTCGGAGCCGAAACAAATTTCTGAAAGACTGGGGACTGGAAAAGCCTTTGGAGTACCCTGTCTATGTCCGAATCTGACATCCTTGATGACCTGGAAGAGACCGAATGGGTCCGAGTAGGCCTCTCCAACGGCTCCAAGGGACTAGGGGACTGGCTCCGAATCGACTCGATAATTATCGGCGCCGAAGGAGTGTCCAAACCAATTTCCATCGGTGCCGAAGAGGGCTTCGGCGCCGAGGAGGAAGTGTCTGAGTGGACAACCTTCATCTGCTCCAAGATCAGTGGAGCTGATGAAGGTGACCCGCCTCTCGAGGCCCCAGCCGTCGGCTCCGAACCCAGAGGAGTCGAGGCTGGAGGCATCGAGGCAGACCGTTCCGCCCTCGGCTCCGAAGTCCGTGGAGCCGAAGGAGAAGCCTGCCTATGTCTTTTGGCGGTCGGTTCCGATGGGCTGGTCGGAGCCGACGCCCTTTTCTTCTTTGCAGGAGAAGGAGAGGAAGCTAATGCCTCTTCAAATGAGGGTTCAATAAGGCCTTTTAAAATAAGTTTATTTTTCCTCTCTTGGAGGACCCTCGAGGAAAACGCGTGGCACACGCTACAGGACTCCTGCAAATGTTTGGTGCCCAAACAGTACACACAGAGAGAATGGTCATCTGTTATTGACATTTTGAAACTGCACTTAGTGCACTTCTTAAAACCTGAAGGCCTAGGAGCCTGTGACATTATGGCAACCAATCTAGTGAACAGCAAAAACAAAACACACTAACTATCACAGAAAAAATTCTTTTTTTTTTTTTTTTTTTTAAACCAAAGACTGTCACAATAGAAAAATAACTAAAAGGATCCAAGAACCCTAAAATAAAACGGGACTTGAATGATAACTGACTGACAGGGGAAGGCCCTTCAGCTCAAAGGGGACCTCTAGTCAGAAAATACGCAATCACCACACAAAACTTTTACAAAAAATATCCACTCATACACAAAAACACAAGATAGCCGTTAAAACAGCTTTTTGTTGAAATTTTAGGAAATCCCTGACAGGAAAGTAAGTGAAAAAAACACTACTTAGCTCAGCCAAGCTCGAGACCACGTCTTTGCTTGTTAGCGGCAAACGAGATCTGGGGGACTGGTAGTAGTGCATCCTGGGATATAGTAAGCTCAGCCAATAAGAGACTTCGTTCTTTGGCATAAGCGTGCCGAGTCGGAGCCGAGGATCGGCTCCGAACCCATCAGTCAGAATGTAGGCGAGATAGGATCACATAACATCTAATGTCAATAAATAAATAAATAAATGAATGAATGAATGAATGAATGAATAAATAAATAGTATATATAGTTGGAAGCCAGGTTGTTTTAGTGATGAGAACTAACATATGTCTCCAAATAAATTAAAACATTCAAGAGTATCTCAAAGTTTCCATAAACTGTTACATATAACAAGAGTGCGAGGTCAACAACAGTCTTGTTAGCATGCTTAAAACAAATTGACTTTTTCAAACACTTATTTTCATGTTCATTCCATTATGAAAAAAATGTAGATAGTCTAGCCACCTCAAGAATACACATTTGTCACTATAATGGAAATACTGAAATGAGCTTCATTTTTTTTGTGCTTCAGATAACTTTGAACCTGTCTAACTGAATAGAAGCTGGATGCTCCATAAACAATTTTAGGATTCTGCTTGGTTCAGACTTACGTTTACATGGCTTCAGGCTGCAGAATTCTATTTGTATATTTGATCCTTGACAGTCCTTCCCTCCATGGGCAGCAGGAGGATTGGTACCAGATCGGTAGCGCCGTCGAGTTCCCACATCACAGGTTTTACTGCAGGAGCTCCAAGATGTCCAGACACTCCAGCCACAATCAACTGCAAACAGGTTCAACAACACATTATAAAAACATTACCAGTTCATAGGTAATTCCAGCCATACACGACAGTATCAGTAATGTTCTATAAAAAGCTGCCTAGTCACTCCTCATTCCAACCACAATCAACTGCAAGCTATATCAGTAACATTTTCTAAAAATCTGGGTATTAACAGCTTAATGCAATCTGAGACAATTGTAAAACAACTTCAATAATGTTAGACAACATTTCATAACTACAGTAGACGCAAAAGCTCTCACATAATTGTCAGCTATTTAGACTCGAATACTTCTAAATATCACAACTTATTATGTAGAAGTTGCAAATATTCTAAAGTTCTAGTGCAATCCCATCCCCATATGTTTCTCGGTGTTCTACTACAACTAGTTAAGTTACAACTGAGTGAGGAACCAACTCCTCAAGCACAACTGGTTGGGAAATAAACCTGATTAAAAAATGAAATTAAAGTATTTTTTCAAGGGAAAGCACCCCCCAAGTGGAGGGCAAACTCCCACACACCACTTAACTCATATATACCAACTACACAGTTGTGCAAACATGAAAAATGAAGAAATCTCCCTGAAGATTAGAATCACTGCCAACATGCACTTAGAAACCACATCTGCTGGATTTAATATGGAAAACAGAGAGCGGAGAGCTGAGCTTCTCTCAGCTGTGCTCAGCGAATTGGTTCAGAATTAATTTTGCATTGTACAAGCTGTACAGAAGCAGTTTCCTCAAATTACACCTCTGATGCACACGAATATACATGGTTTAATGCACTGATGTGCAGGATGCTACTGAGAAAATGATAACAGACTGAAACAGAAGAAAATAGCCAAGGAATGTTTCTGTGAATCCTTGCTAAATGATTCAATTATGACCACTCAATCAGAAAGATACAACTTACCCCAAGTTGATGTGAAGTCAGAGTCAGTTAAAGTTAGTGAAAGAAAACAGGCGGTTTTGTCTCTTCCTGGGGGATGAGGTTTGTAGAGTCCTCTCTCCTTTCAGATGTTAGTGAAAAAAGTATTTACAAGAAATGACAAAGTAAATCACTCACACCAGTTTTCCATAGGTCATCTGAGGTAGTTGTTATTACTACCTGCAGTACACCAGCAGAGTTTCGTTTTTTTGTGAGAATATGATGTCAAGTCTTCCAGCAAAATGTTCTGATTAGGCTATACTGGGGACTGCAGTTTTCGGTTTTCTTCATCTATGTTTCACCTACTAACAACTATTTTCTTGTCATTAACTATCTGATATAGACACTGAAATTCAGCCTATTATTTTATATTATCTTTTTGATTCATTTGATTGTACTAGTTTTACTCCTATTCTTTCTCGTATACAGAGATGTGTGTAATGATGGCATCGGGAAGATTTTTAGGATGAAAAAAAGTAAGGTCTTCAGCTGAGGAGAGGGATTCAGACACCCAGGGCTTGAGCCATTCAGTTGAAGGCACTGGCAATATGTACTACAAGAGAAATGGAGATTACGAACAAAGGCTAGGCAGATGAGCAGGAGACACAAAAAAAAAAGACTAGGCAGGAAAACAAAGCTGCAATGAGGAACAGCAAGGCCAATGGCATAAGAACAGACAGAGTATATTTGGAAATTAATAGGTCAAAATTAGAATGAGAAGGTTCATAGGTCTGGTGAACAAGATTATTAACTACTATACGTGAAGAAGGGTTGGTTGTAGTCACACCATTAAAGAATTTATGATTGCGCATGTGTTAAGCTACATTACTTTTGAAAGGAACTATGGAACTGCATGTCAGTTCATGTTATTCTATAGACATCTCTGGGTAATGTACCACTGTCATATACGCATTGTTAGTGCTATACTTATTCAAGTCAGTAGTAGGCTAAACAAAATCATAAATAATGACATTTTCAATGACTTCAGGATGAATTTTATGTAAAAATTCCTCGAGTTCCCTGGGTATCATGGAAAGGGAGACACAGGTATCTGCATTTCTGGCAAGAATCATGGAAATTTCTACCATGTTACACTGCATCTCTGAAGGCATACTGCAACAAAAATTGTTCCCCTTGGCACTGGCAATGGCAACATTATACAAGTAACACCATACATATCTGTTTAACCCTACTGCTAAATCTCTAATTTGAAAAGCAGATTAACAATGACTGCTTAACCTTCTTAGTGCAGAAGCAGTTTTATGAATCACTGAGTCACGTGTACCTAAGACACTGTTAGTTGGTCTTTTGGTCATTATTTATATGTTTGCTTGTTTTCTAACTGCGTACGTAGGGTAGTCGAAGGGCCTTTTCAGACATGACCAGGAGCAAAGCCATATAAATGGTACACGGCTAAAGTATGAAAAATGCAATAAACCGCCTGTCAACAGAGAGTTACAAAAGTAAACAGGATATTACATTTTTGAATTTTCAACAATCAAAAAATGGGTAATTCTTTTGGAAGTCATCCTGATAGCATCATTCATAATTATATGTGAACATCTTTTGCCATACTAGCAACAAACATTGTGAAATAAAAGTGAACCCATAGCTGGAGCAAAGGGAAGACTGCCTACTTTTAAATGTCCAGGGTACCTTATAACATTAACTGCAAGTAAAAGGGTGCAGGTTCTATGTAGATAAGTAATACAGCCTCATACCAAAATGCATATGACTTTCTGCCTCATCTGAACACAATACAATATTATCACAAAAGCAAGCACCAACCTCAAGGAGTAACCGGGTCCGTAAATAACAAAATGAATCTGTCCAGATAAATGAATAGACCCAGAGAAGGCTGAAATATCCAGTATAAAGAATACCTTCTGTTTATTAACAAGACATTAGTGCTTTCGCAGATAAGCTGCTTCTTCAGATATAACATTTTTATCTTCCGATTCCGAGTTAAAAATGTTATATCTGAAGAAGCAGACAAGCTGCTTCTTCAGATACAACATTTTTAAATCGGAATCGGAAGATATTCTTTATATTGGATATTTCAGCCTTCTCTGGGTCTATTCATTTATTTGGACAATACAATATTAACTGGTTCTCAGCACAATTATCCAGTAAATAGATGCTTATCTTTTTCTGTGTCAAGCACTGTGATACTAAAGCCCTTGCAAGATACCTGCACACCTATTAAACTGTGGATCCTGCTGCATGTTGGGGGGTGGTAGTGACCAGCTGCAAAACCTTTTACAATGTTAAACTCTGCAAAACTACAGCCCCTGTAGGATTCAAGAAAACCTATCAAGGATTCTCCTGCATGCTGGGATTAGGGGGCAATGTTGAACATGATACATTGGCAAGCTATGGTATATTACTGCTTATGCAGTACAGTACACATTTTAAGTTAAAGATTGTGCTCCATGTTGGGGGAAACGGGGTTCCTATGGAATATTTTTAGTGTTGACAACTGTGATACTACCTGCAGAATACCAGGATTTGTGTATTGTGAAGGTGTGATGGAGAAATGTTTTACAATGCCAAGTGCTGTGATATTACAGCCACTGCAGGATTCCAGCACTTTTGTTAAATTAAGGGTGGGAGGTTGGCCTAATGGTTAAGGTGTTTACCTTACAGACATAAGGTGCAGGGATTGATTCTCACATGGGATAACTGGCTAGGCTTCACATGGGATAACTGGCTAGGCTTAACATGGCCTGAAAGGGCACGTAGCCTAGTACTAACCTATGAACCTATTAAGGACCTTACTGAACTGGGGGAGAAGAGGGAGCAGCAATAAAACCTACAAGTATATTATCAGACAGACAGGGAGAAAAAGAAAATACAGGAAAAGCTTTGGAGACAAATATGCGTGATTTGGCTTTTCACTCAGCGTCTCTTTTGTCTCTTTTTATTATGTGTAGGAATATTTCTTTTGTTGGTACTATGTATATGAAGATGCAGTAGAAAATAAGACACTGAGTGAGAAGTTAGGAAAACCTTTGTATGAGCTGATATTGTGAGTTTTACTGCACACAGTTTCCAGGTACTGTGCAGAAACTAGCTTTTCAATTAAATAAACTATATCTACAAGAAACAATCTCCACAACAATTAACAGTGCCAGAACACAAAAAAATCACAGTATCAAAATAAATGAACCAGCACTGAAACAAGGCAGCAATATTCACAAATAAGATGACGCACAGTAGTAAAATCAACAGAATTTTAATATGTAAGCGCTTTCATGAACCAGACGCTTCATCAGACAACATTTCATCATTACAGTACGTAATTTATAGCCATATAAGATTCAAAGAGACCAGTCAAAAGTACTATCTGATTAAAACATTAGAATAATAACAAAAAAAATAAAATACAAACTAACATATAGGTTCATAGGTGGGTACTAGGCTATCTGCCCAAAGGCATTTATAAGCCTAGCCAGAATGTGTCGGCTTTCGCTGCCCCCTTAGATTAGTTCCCTGTACCTCTGTCCAGCAGTGCCACTGAAGTGATCCCCGAGGTAAACTTTCTGTTTCCCATCCATTCATGAAGGTTTCTTTTGAAGAGTGTTAGCGAGGAGCTCTTCCTAATGTAGATTGGGATCTTGTTCCAAAGCATGGGAAGTCTCTGGGACAGGAATCTATCCCTCCAGCACATCCTATGTATTGTTGTGGTGAGGTTTAGATCCCTAGAGTGTGTGGCTCGCGGGGATAAGGTTTTCTTTAGGTGGAGTATGTCCATCAATTCTGGGTTGGACATGGCCTTGTATGTCAGGCAGAGATCACCTCTGAGTAGGCGGTATGCAACCGAGTACAACTGGAGTTTCCTCAGTCGAGCTGCATAGGGCATCTGTTTGAGGCCAGTGATCCTCTTGGTGAGGTACTTCTGTGGTCTTTCCAGCTGTTGCAGGTGTCTTGTAAGGTACATCCCAAATGAGGCATTGTACTCTATGATGGGTCTGATGAGTGATGAGTAGAGGGACACAATGACCTCTTTTGATCTGGATTCGAACCCTTTTGTGATTAGGTGGGCCACGTAGAAGGATTTTCTAACCACTTTGGCAATGTGATTATCAAAGGAGAGATTACTATCTACTTGGGTCCCGAGATCCCTTATTACGTCTTCCGTATTTAGGGGACTACCACCTATGTGGTAGTTTGTGGGTACTTTGTTTTTTCCAAAGGGGATGACTATGCACTTTTTGGCATTTAGCTTGAGGCCATGATTTTGACATCAGGTATCCGTCTCAGTGAGACCTTTTTGGAGGATGTCTGTGTCAGCTGGAAAGTCAATAATAGGCCCTAGTTTGCAGTCGTCTGCGAACTTGGTCAGCCATAGTCCTCCTGTGCTTGCCTGTACCTCTGAGAAGTATATGCCGAACAGGAGGGGTCCTAGGACTGGGCCCTGGGGAACGCCACTTGTAACAGTTTAGAGTCGGACCTAGCTCCCGCAACTCTCACCATGTAGGTTCTGTCTGTGAACCAGTTGGCAACCTATCTTGTGACATAGGGGTTTATATTCAGGCTGGTGAGCTTGTCTATAATACCAGAATGGGGAATAGTGTTGAAGGCCTTAGGAGGTCTAGGTAGGCTGTGTGTACCACCTTTCCCTCTCCTATAGCCTTGGTAACTGTCTCAAAGAAGTTCACCAGGTTTAGGAGGCATGATTTTCCCTTAACAAAGCCAAACTGGTTAGGGTCCAGTGTTTGGAGGTTCCCAATGTCTCTGTTAATGAGTTCCATGATGATGTGCTGCATAGCCTTGCAGACCAAGCTTGTCAGGCTTATAGGGCGATAGTTCCTGGGGTGTGTTGTGGCTCCACCTTTGTGGAGCGGAATAACCGTTGCTGTGCGCCACTCTATGGGTATGTAGCCTGTGGAGAGGTTGAGTTTGAACAGTGTGTTTAGGTGAGGGGTTAGCTCGTCTTTGAGCTAGTGTAGAACGCAGCCTGGGACACCGTCCAGTCCCATTGATGCTGTGTTTTTGGCTTTGGAGAGGGCTGTTTTAACCTGAGTGTCTGTGATTTCAGGGACTCTACATTCTTCTGGTATGGTTATGGGCCCTTTGGGATTGAGAGGGGGGTGAAGTTTGCGCTGAACCTGTCTGCCAGGATGTTGGCAATATCAGTCAGTTCAGTGTATTTTGTGCCATTCTGCACTAACTCCGAGCAGATCTGAGCATTGCCACTTAGATTCTTGACATAGCTAAAGAATGCCTTGTGGTTATCTTTGGAGTCCTTAACAATTTTTCTTTCAAAGTTCGCCTTGGATGATTTTATGAGGGATCGTAGTTTCTTGCTGATACTGATCAGAGATGTCTTCCCTTCTTGGGATTTTACTCTTTTCTGTACTAGTTTCCTCCTTTTATTGTATAGCTTGTTTAAGGCAGGAGTCCACCAGACTGGTTTCCTTTTCTTGGAGGGGTGAGTTTTGGTTTTGCTTGGGATGGCACAATCCATGCATTCTTGTAGCTGCCCGTAGAATGCATTAGTAAAGGATTTTGCAGCTTGGACAGTGTTATCCTTCAGCATGGGGGCTTTGAAACTTTCCACCTCGGTCTTAAGTAACGTGAAGTTTGCTTTTGAAAAGTTTTTCACGGTGGTTTTCTTGTCCGGGGGTGGGGGTGGAAAATGGATATCCAAAGTGATTTGTTTATGGTCAGATCTAACCAGCGAGGGGTTGACCTCTGGTGTGGAACACGGGTCACCCATGTTGGTGATGACCAGGTCCAATATGTTGTCACCTCTGGTGGGAGTGTTGACCAGTTGAACCAGGGCGTTTGAGTTTATAAATTCTAGGAAAAGTTGGGCAAGGAAGTTAGTACTTGAGTAGTTCTCCCAGTTAATGTTTGGGTAATTGAAATCATCCAATATTAGGGTGTTTGGTAGGATCTTTATGTTTCTCAGTGTTTCCAGAAACGTGGAATGGGGGTCCTGGGACATGGTGGGTGATCTGTAGCAAGCTACAATTTGAATTGCAGTTTTGCCCATTGTTAGTTGCACATGGATGATCTCTGAAGCATCGTGCTGTGCCACTAACCTGGAGGTGTGGGTATCCTTGATGAATATGGATACACCCCCACCTTTTGCATTTCGGTTTGGGTTCTGTGGCCGAAATGTATGGTATGAGATGTAGCCTGGTAGTGCTGGGGTGCTCTCTGAAGCCTTAAACCAGGTTTCTGTTATTGCACATATATCGATTTTCTCCTTACTTAGGAGTGCCTCGAGTGCATGCATTTTGAGGTTTAGACTTCTGGCATTGAGTAACATTACCCTCAGTTTTTTGTTACTTGTGCTATTTACAGCGGTGAGTTTGTCTTTTGAGCCTTGCCTAAAAAAGGCACTATGGGGGTGGCAAGAACTTGGCCAGTATTCGAAAGCCTAAGGGTGACAGGTGTAAGCAGTCTCTAGCGAAGCAGCGTGGCTTGTCGAGCATGTCATCCCAGGTGGACAGACACTGGATCCCCTTTGAATGACACCAGAAACATAACCAATTGTTGAAATCAAGAATTTTTTCTTTATACCGTGGTATTATTCTTGGTGAGGGCAGGATGCTATTCAGGGCCAGGGTCATACCGGCCTGGGCTACGTGATCAGAGAGCTCTTCCATGTCTCTTTTCATGTAGTCCAGGGAGGTATGGCTCAGGTCATTCACACCAACATGGACAATGACAGAGTCATATTTGTACTTGTTCTGGAGTGACCTGAGTGCTTGTGTTATGTGGCGGATCCTGGCACTCGACAGGCAGCAGCTAACTGTAACCTTCTCCTTATTCAGCCTAGTGAGTGGGACATCAGTGTGCCTGACTATAGAGTCACCTATTACTAGTATGTTGGGTATGTTATTTTGCTTTAAGGGCTGTGATTGCATGGCACACTGTTTTTGTGAAGTATGTGTTTCATGGTTTGTGTTGGGGGGTGGAGGTTGCTTGGATGTTTGCTTTGTAGGTCTCTGTTGGTTTTGCAGATTTTTATTTACAGCCTCCGAGTATGTTTTCATGTATTTATGTGTGTTTTTTTTCCGGTGCTGGTTTAAAGGGTCTATGTAAGACTGGTGGTGTGATGCAAGTATTTCCCTTCTCCTCTTGACTGTCTGATCTAGTCTTAGGATGAGAAAGCTTAGCCTCTAGTCTGGCTGTATAACTGCATCTCTCGCATGTATTAGTGTTTGGTGGTAGGAGGAGGGGGTTGTCTGTGTACATGAGGCAGTTGTAACATTGCCTAAAATGCCCAGATTCACCAGTTGGACTGGAGAGTACACCTGAAACTGCCCTTTGGACATGCCTGGATAGGTACAGTGAACTGTTTTACTGGATGGCTGGTAAGGTCGAATAGAGAGCCTTGTCCTTCTGTACAGTACAGGAGCATCTAGTGCTAGGGTTTATAAGTGCTTGCTATAAGTTTTGAGCAAGTGCCGGGCTGAGAAATGAATGGCTTGAGGGCTTAAGTTGAAAGTTTGTCTAGTTCCAAGGGAAAAATTGAAGAGGAGACTTTGTGACCTGAGTGCTTGTGTTATGTGGCGGATCCTGGCACTCGACAGGCAGCTAACAGTAACCTTCTCCTTATTCAGCCTAGTGAGTGGGACGTCAGTGTGCCTGACTATATAGTCACCTATTACTAGTATGTTGGGTATGTTATTTTGTCTTAAGGGCTGTGATTGCATGGCACACTGTTTTTGTGAAGTATGTGTTTCATGGTTTGTGTTGGGGGTGGAGGTTGCTTGGATGTTTGCTTTGGAGGTCTTAACTCTTAACTTGTACCGACTTCTCTTTTTAACTTTCTAACACCCCTTATAATGTGTATATGATACAAGTTTCATCAATTGTCAACTTAATTGTAATGTTTGTTTATAATATGTATTTCCTGCTTGAATTGTTACAATGTATAATCATCTTTAATAACCTACTGTAACATCAATTGTCTGGAGCTTTTCTCCCCAGGACTCCATTGAAAACGGGTTCATCTTGGCCCAATGGACTATCCTGGTAAACCAACTGCAAATAAAATAAATAAATAAATAAATTGTGGAGCCGGGAATAGTTTTACCCTAGCTAACAGGCACTGCCCGGCACGCAAAACTGGGCAAATATGGTATTTATAGCAGGGAGATGAAAGAGATAGAAATTAGCCCAAAATGGCCAATAAACTACTAATTTCTGGGCTGAAACCACTCCTCCAGGGACAGATAGGCTGCTCAAAGCTCCCCTCTCTCACAGGTGAACAGAGAAACTTCCTTCTATCCAAGTAAGGTATGGGCAAATTAGAAGTTATGTACTCACCATAACGTTCCATCTGAGTAGGTGTATTCATTTGTCTGCAACCTGTGGGTTATGGATCCGATATCGGATCCGAACCGGCATGGTTTTCCAGCTATGGATCCAAGCTCTCAGCTCCTCCCCTCACCCATAATGCCCTGCTCTACCCTCATGACCTCAGATCGAGTTTGCCAACAGCAACAACACCCTGAAAAGGGTAACAGAAAATATGCAGGAAACTGAAAGGCCAGGGGGATAGGAGGGCGGGATGGTTGCAGACAAATGAATACACCTACTCAGATGGAACGTTATGGTGAGTACATAACTTCTAAATCTGAAGTAGGAGATTCATTTGTCTGCAACCTGTGGGACAGAGTCCCCAGCTACCTGAATCTTGGGCGGCCATCATGGAAGGATATTCCGGAGCACCGCGGAGCCAAAGGATGCTCTACCCCTAGATGCAAGATCCAACTTATAGTGGGAGATAAAAGTATGAGATGAAGCCCACGTGGCTGCTGCACAAATATCATCTAGAGGAATCCTAGCCTTGAAGGCTGCTGAGGTAGATACTGACCGGGTTGAATGGGCATGAACACCCTCCGGTGCGGGCCTTCCTGAAGCTTGATAAGCCAATAAGATGCACTGTGAAATCCAGCGGGAGAGAGAAACTTTAGAAATTGGCTTGCCCAAATTAAATTTTGCAAAGGAAATAAACAACTGGTCGGATTGCCTATGACCAGCCGTCCTGTTTAGATAAAATCTAAGTTGCCTGTGGACATCTAAAGAGTGAAGCTTATATTCACCTTTATTTTCATATTTAGGGAAGAAAACAGGAGGTTAATGGACTGATTGATGTTTGCTTCAGAAGCGACTTTAGGAAGAAAGGACGGGTTGGTCCTGAGGTAGACACGGTCCGGATGAAATACCAAGTAAGGAGGTTTAGCTGATAATGCTTGAAGCTCTGAAACTCTCTTGGCCGATGTAATGGCTACCAAAAGGCTGTCTTGTAAGACAAGAACTTGAGATCCACCGTAGCAGCTGGTTCGAAGGGGCGGTCAAGGCCTGGAGAACCAAAGAGAGGTCCCAAGGAGGAACCGCTTGTTTTACAGGGGGCCTGAGAAGAAAAGTACCTTTAAGGAAAATCTTACACAATTTGGCTGACATAAGAGGATTAGAGTCATGGCCAATGTGATAATGAGAAATTGCCGCCAGTTGTACTTTGACTGTGGAACTGCTGGCACCATCGTTAAAAAGAGTGGTTAGAAAGTCAAGCACTAAGGGGAGAGGTACCGTGAAGGGATTCAGGCCTTGCTGCTCCGCCCACAAAGAAAACCGTTTCCACTTGCTGCGGTAGACCTTCCTAGTGGACGGTTTATGAGCTGCCACCAGAATTGCCTTAACCGGTGACGAAATACCGGGAGTCCTGATCAAGAGTGGAACTGGAGCAGCCAAGCGGTCAGCTTCAGGTTGTCCAGATTCGGAGGAGGTATGCAGAATGGATGGGATATCAGATCCGGAATGGGATCTAGAATCCAAGGAGGATTCACCGAGTGAGACCTTAGGAAGGGGAACCAGATCTGTCGAGGCCAAAATGGAGCAATGAGAATCATTCTGCAACCCACCCGAGAGGCTTTCTGAAGAACTTGGAGCATCAGAGGCAAGGGTGGATAAGCATACAGAAGACCGGGTGGCCAAGCATGCACCAGAGCGTCTCTTGGGGAACCTCCGGGAGGAGGTATCAGAGCGAAAAAACTGTCGCACTTGGTGTTTGAGGGAGAGGCAAAAAGATCGCATGAAGGAGTTCCCCACCGTGCGAATATGCGTTCCGCTACTTGACAATTGAGAGACCACTCGTAAGGGGTCAGAATGGTGCGACTGAGCTTGTCCGCTAGGATGTTGGACCGACCCGGAATGTGCGTTGCTATTAGAAAGCAGTTGGTGGAGATTGCCCATTCCCAAACTCTCATGGCTTCTCGACAAAGAGGGTAAGACCTTGTTCCCCCTTGCTTGTTGATGTACCAGACCACAGACATGTTGTCCGATTGAATCGCAATTGTTCCCAAGGGAAGAAAGTCCTGAAGTGCTAGCAACGCTAAGAGCACTGCTCTCATCTCTAGAACGTTGATATGCAGTAAGGTCTCTGAGTCGTTCCACGTGCCTTGGACGGTCCGGCCCGCAAAATGCCCCCCCCCCACCCGAGGCGGGAGGCGTACGTGCTCACCGTGGCGAGAGGGGGAGAAGCACAAAATGGGCGGCCCTCGTGGAGAACTGGGGAGTGAAGCCACCACAAGAGGGACCGCTTGCAAGCCTTGCTGATCGCAATGGGATGATGCATAGGGAGAGCAAGGTAAGACCACTGTACTAAGAGAGTCCACTGTAGGATGCGCATATTGAGCCTGGCAAGAGGGAGAAGTGCTATAGCAGACACCATGGACCCTAGAGCCCTCAGGACCAACTCCGCCGGAACAGAACTTGAGTGGAGAATGGCCCGCACCTGGAGCTGCAGATTTTGAACTCTGTCCGCAGTGAGGAAGGCTCGTAAACTCCTTGTGTCTAGCCTGGCCCCTATAAAATCTAAGAGCTGTGTGGGCGCCAGGTTGGATTTCTTTGTATTTACTGTAATGCCCAGAAAAGAAGCAAGATGGAGAAAAGAGTCTCGCGCCAATAATAGTAGATGCCTTGTTGGGGCGGTAAGAAGCCAGTCGTCCAGGTAGGGAAAGACCTGCACCCCCTGAAGCCTCAGGTGGGCCGCTACCACTGCTAATACTTTGGTGAACACCCTGGGGGCTGTGGTGAGACCAAAGGGAAGGACCCGGAACTGGTAGTGACTGGCTCCCAGCCGGAAGCGGAGGAACCTCCTGGAGCGCCTGTCCATCAGGATGTGGTAGTACGCGTCTTTGAGGTCTATCGAGCACATCCAGTGATTTTCTCCCAGAAGGGGGAGAATAGATTGCAGAGTGACCATTCTGAATTTTTCTTTGGGGACTGCCAGATTCAAGAGAGAAAGGTCTAGAATTGGTCTTAGTTCCCCCGTCTTCTTTGGCACTAAAAAGAACCTGGAGTAGAACCCTGATCCGATCTGGTCTGGGGGGACGGGCTGGATGGCTCTTTTCTTTAGCAGATGGCCAATTTCTGCCAAAGCGGCCTCCCGTTGACCGGGTGGAACGTCTGGGAGGGACTTCAACTTTGGGAGGTGAAGAAAAGGGATGCGATATCCTCTGGATATGATTTGGAGAACCCAGCGGTCTGATGTTATGGACTCCCATGCCGCTAGGTGCCCCGAAAAACGTCCCCCGACTGCCTCCAGAGTGGAGCAGCCGGGCAACCCCTCAGGGCTGCTGCGCGGGCCGTTCAGAGAAGGGTTCCCTGGACCCGAAGTTTCTGGGAGCCCCTCTGCCTCTAGGGCGGCGTCCTCCCTGTCCTCCTCTGCCACGGAAGGACTGGTTGTCCGGAGCAGGCTGGGACTGCTGCGACTTCCGGAACCACATCTTCTTCTGACCCTTTTGGTTCCTAGAGTAGGGCCTCTGGGGTGCAGAGAAGCAGATTCCGACGGCAGACAGCGTCTTCCCGTCCTTCTCGCTCTGGGTCAACGTTTCGCGAATGGTTTTGCCAAAAAGAGCAGAACCATCAAAGGGGGCATTCGCAAATGACGCTTTGAAGGGCTCAGAAAAATCGCAGTGACGGAGCCAGGCCTGACGTCTAGTGACTAGGCCTGCCCCTGCGGCTCTAGCGGCGCCTTCCGTAGCGTGGGAGAGTAGCCGCATAGAGGTATTAGTAACTGACCTAAGAGTGGCCATGTGGGTGGAGTGCAGCACCTTGTCCTCCTCCGACATGGACTCTGGGGGAGATGCAGCGTATTCTTTAATGAGATCTCGCTGCATCCTAATAACGTGTGCCAAGTAGTTCAGCGCCCTTACCGAGAAGGCCGCTGAACTAAACATCCGCTTCCCCAAGCGGTCCATCATCCGAGACTCCTTGCTCGGGGGATGGACTGAGGGAGTCTCCTGAGCAAGTTCCCTCTTGGTGGCCGCCGCCGTCAACATGGCATCTACCGGAGGCCCCTTACTCCAATGGGCACGGTCGGACGGTGGGCTAAGGATCCTATCGGGCCTCTTAGGAATTGGCTCCACGGTGTCCGGTTCCTTCCACACCCTGGTGGTAATGAGGTCCACCAGGGGGTCGGCAGGAGGGGACACGCAAGAGGTAGACGGGCCCGCTTTAAATGCCTCCAAGAACACGGACTCGTCCGAGGAAGACTTGGGGGCAGACCACCCCCCCCTTATACGGAGCATTTCCATGATGTCTCCAAATGAGACATCCTTGGGGGGTGACCGTGGGGAGCCTTCCCCTTCCTCCAGGTCCGTGTCTTCCGTGAGAGACTCGGGGGAGTCAATGTGCCTCCTTTTGCACATATGCTTGCGAGGGACATCCTCTGGGGGGCTGTCAGAGGACTCCTCGCAAGCCGCAACCTGTTCCATTGGAGCAACTTGGGGCACAGAAGCGGGCTGTCCCAAGGGCCGAATGGTGGAAGCCTGGCCCAGTGCAGAGGGAGCGCGGGGCGGGCAGAAACAAGTGCCGGGGTCCGGAGACCCTCAACAGGGCCCTCTCCACTACATCAAAGCCGAAGGGAGCCGACCTCGACCAAAGGATCCGACAATCGGCTCCCCTCGGATCCGAAGAGTGGATCGGAGCCGGCGCCGAAGCACTCGGATCCGAAGGAACAGTGCGCTCCGACACAGACGGCGCCGAAGGAGCACTGATCCCCCTGGATCCGAGGCTCGGATCCAGGCTCCGAGGTCGGATCCGATGCACTCGAGGGCAGGGTCGGATCCGGTACAAAGTACTATCGGCGCCGACCCACCCCGGCTCGGCTGCTCGGCTCCAGTTGCTCCGAGCCGGGTAGCGGGACGGAGAAGGAGCAATCGGTTTAAAAGGGTGTTGAGCTCCCCAGAGGGAGGCAAGAGCACTCCCATCTGCATCTGGGCCTGGATGAACCTTCTCATCATCCGGTCCAGATCAGCATCCGAAAGGCTGTCGTGGATCTCGGCGAGGCTACCGAGGTAGGCCTGGAGTGCCTCCTCGAGAGCCTCGGCGGAGATCGGGCCTCCTCCACCTCAGGACCCGCTGGTAAGCACACGGGAGACCGGAGCCGAGAGGGAGTGGACCGAGCCGACAACGGAGCCGGGGAGAAGCCGCTTGGCTGGCGGGGCGAAACAGAGGTCTCGGCCGCCGCTTATGGTGCTTCTCCCTCCGGTCCTTTCTAGCATCCCTCTCCTCCGAACCAGAAGCGGGAGGTTGAGTCCCAGGAGGAGGAGGGGTGCCGCAGAGGGAATAACCGTAGGCACGGTTACTCCGGAAGGAGCGGAGGTCGGAGCCGAGTCCGGCGGTAAAAGGCCCGCCAAAACAAGCTTGGACCTCCGCTCCTTCAATGCCCTGGGGTTGAACCCTGCACAAATGGAACATCCAGATGTGAGGTGTTCAACCCCAGGCATCTAACACGAGTGTGGCCATCAGCTGGGAAAGCTTATGGCCACACTCGGAGCATTTAGAAAATATAGACTTGGGCTGGTCTGCCATCCTAGTCTAAGGAAAAAAAGTAGTTACCAAACTAAAGTAACTATACAAGTAATACACACACAGGCCCAACACACACACTCGCCAACAGCGAGGGGAGGGATAAAACTTTTAGATTACCTCTAAAAAGTAAAAAATATCAAAGGGGAAACCTACTCTTTCACTCAAAAAATCAAAACAAACTTCAAATTTCTGAAATTTAACAATAAAACTACCACTTAGCTTGAGAGCTTGAGAAACAAATCCAGTCACCATGCGCGGCAAACGAGATCTGAGGTCATGAGGGTAGAGCAGGGCATTATGGGTGAGGGGAGGAGCTGAGAGCTTGGATCCATAGCTGGAAAACCATGCCGGTTCGGATCCGATATCGGATCCATAACCCACAGGTTGCAGACAAATGAATCTCCTACTTCAGATCACAGAGATTTGTAACACAGCCCTGAATTCAGCACTAACTTGAAAACTGGACTACACTAGCTTAGAAAGGTGGGAAATAAGTATATATATATATATTTTTTTTTTCCAGAAAATAAAGCAGATACACTCAAAAAACAGTTTAAAAGCACAGAAAAGGATACTTATTGTTATATATCGCAGATCAGAGTTGTAGTCAATGCCCTCAGCAATAAAGTAGGAAGAAACACAAATACAGCAAAAGCAGATGAATAAAGTGCAATTTATATATATATATATATATATATATATATATATATATATATATATAAAACAATAGAAAATGAACAAACTGATTTAAACAAGTTACCCAATTAACCAGAAAAAAAGCTCAAAATTGAGCCCTGTTTCAGCAGTCTTCAATTAGACAAGTTCTAACTGCACACCCCTGCTTACTAGGGTGCAGGGGAACCTTCTCCATGGCCTGGATCAGTGCTCAAGTTATACAAACAAAGCTAGATTCAGCAGGCCTGAATCTGGTCTATGCTACAGCAACAAGACGCACCAATTTAAGAAAGAAACAGTTCAAATAAGCAGTCACAATAAGCATGTGACCAGAAATTCCCAGCTCAGAAGGGAAGAATCCAGCCTCTCCTCCCACAAGATTGCAGACCACAAACCTTCTTAATGTAGAATAACTGGCCTGAAGCCCAAGTGCTTAAGCCAGAACTAATACACTTTTAGAATAGCAGACACTGGGCCTTCAATCAGCAATTCCTAGCTTAGAAGGATGTAAGCTACCTGTCCTGCCACAACAGTGCAGACCACAAACCTTCTTAATGTAAAACAGCCTGTATGAAGCCCAAGTGCTTAAACCAAAAGACTTAGAATAATAGTTACAATTTAATCAGGCTACGTAATAATTGCAGCAGAATAAATAAAACTGAGTATTTTTAAGAAAAGCAAAATAAAGTAGGAGGAAACACAAATAAAGTAAAAGCAATGAATAAAGTGCAATTTTTTAAGTGCAAGAAGAGAGGAAGAAGAACCTAAGTGGGCTGGTCTTCTCAAATCTTCTCTCTGTATTAAGTAGAGTGAACACTAGACTCAGAATATGATCTAACTGCACTTAAGTGAGCAAATGAGATGGACCCAGGAGGAGTGTTCTAATACAGACTTACAGGAGGGGCGGGCAATTCCAGAGCCACCAACACTAATACCAACAAAGGAACAGGGAGGGACGGTGGGGAACTAACTGCAGAGAGACACACAGCACACTGTTCAGAAACACACAATTAGGAAACAGAAAAAATGAAAATACAGTACTTTTAAAACTGCAAGTTTGTACTTAACAGAAGACTAAAATTCACTACTGCAAGTTTCACTTAGCTTCAGCTTGTAATGCAAATGTTTGCAGCCAAGCAAGTCTCTCAGGAGTTGAGTATAAAATGATTTCTCAAACTTTGTGGCTAGCACTTAAAGTACAGAGGAATCCCTCTAGGCTATTAAATATCAGATAACAATATATGTATTACTTAAACTATTACCAACCTATTGTTGATAATAGTTGAAGTTATTCATATGTTAGCTTGAATTTTATTTTATTTTGTTATTATGATAATGTTTTAATCAGATAGTACTTGTGACTGGTCTGTTTGAATCTTATATGGCAATAAATTACTTGCTGTAATGAGGACGTGTTGTCTGATGAAGCGACTGGTTTCATGAAAGCACTTACATATTAAAATTCTGTTGGTTTTACTACTGTGCATCATCTTATTTGGGAAAATTGCAGCAGTGTTTTCAGTGCTGGTTCATTTATTTTATAAATAAAATATATGCTTGTACACAGTGGCACATTACAGCACGAGGCTCCCTAGTTCAGTTATCGGCTTCTGTGAGGAGTCTACATGTCCTCCTTGTGTTTGTGTAGGTTTCCTCCTGGTGCTCTGGTTTTCTCCCATATTCCAAAGACATATAGTATGTGGCATACTTCTCAACCTCTTAGACCAAGAAATCTGGACAAAGCCATAAAAAAGTGTGACAAAGGCCAAAAAATAAGGACAATTTGTAAATATTGTTCTTACAAACTTAGAAAGTTGATAGAATAACAGGTTTTGCATTAGCAATGGATTTTCTGAAGACTATGAAGTCTGAAACTCAAATGTCTGTCATTATTTTCTAACTTCAATCTTTAATAATTTGCTACTAATTTGCCAGAAAATTACAATTTTATGAAAAATGGACTAAAAATATCAGACAATAATCTGGACATTCTGCAAAAATCTGTATAGTTGAGAGGTATGGTAGGTGGATTGGACACTCTAAATTGACCATAGGTGTGAGTGTGTGTGCAAGTGTGGGATGTGGAAGAACTACTGTGGCAAGTATAGCCATCCGGTGATGTAAATCTTGGCTCTAGATGATTGTCACTGTTGAAGTGACACCCCAACCCCATATGCAAAAATGGGAAAAACGGATTGTGGATTGATGGATGGATTATACTATATTATTGGAATCTAAAAGTAAAAATATTGTGAGTGTGAAGTGATTCTTACACAAGAGCCAGAAATGTATGAGGGACTTTAATGACATACAGAAAGGTCATTTATTTGAATGGCCTAGAACTAGCAACAAAAATGAATATTCGTGGAAAGGAGACAGAAATCCTGAGCTGAAAGATACATTTTTGCATGTCAACACTACCAACCATAGACCTCATGATCTTTTGGTCAGTGCACAAGTTCATCACGTGAACAAACAAGAGACTACTACTAAAAGAGTCCCAAATGGGAGTATATGCACTAATGAAAATGCTTGCATCATTGAACAAGTACATAGTCTAGATATAACTTCTAATACTAGTAGTATCAGTCCTTCCAATAGTATTGGTACAAATGATCATCCACTAGGAACAATACCTAAGAAAGCAGCACAACATGCCATGATCACAGAATAGCTCCCTTTTTAATGTTGAGCAAAGTTTCTCGAACAGGAAGATTCATAAGCAGGGAAAGAAAGAAAAGGAAAGTGACACAATAACCTCCTTAGTGGTTAACATTTCTAACACTGAGCTTACTCTGTCTCAGCTGGGTTTACTAGAGAAAGGTCTCAGTTTCATTCCAGCAACCAAGTCCACACATGATGAATTTGCTCTAGATCTTAAAAATGTTTGGAAGGAATCTTACTTTGAAGTACATTTTTGGTGATGGAAATGATACATGTCCCACTAAGGGCAATATTATGCTTAAGAAACCTAGCACGTTTGTTCCCCTTAATCACCCAGCTGTTGACTCCTTTATTCATGCCTGTGAAGATGAGTTAATGAGAATGAGAATGTCCCATGAAGGAAAATCTTACTTTAATCTAACTAAAGAAGAAAATCAGGCACTTAAAGAACTTAAAGGAAAGACATTGTGGTTAAACCTGCTGATAAAGGAGGTGCTGTAGTGGTACTGGATGCAGTGATGTATGTTAAATGGATGAAATAACTGCTAAATGATAGAAAGACCTACTCTTTGATCAGTAGAAATTAATTAAATATTTTGAAACGAAAGATCCAGCAGGTTCTTTATGACATGCTACTACAAAGAGAAATCATTGAGGATTTGTATGATCTTTTTGTCACTAAGTACCCCACTATATCAACTATCAGTGGATTAACAAAAATTCACAAGGACATTAAGTGTCCACTTTTGCGACCGATAGTGGTTGGCAGAGGATGGCTAACTGAATCTATTTCTATGTTTATCGAACAAGAATTAAAAAAGGTGTTACCTGGGGCCTCCACTGTTATTAAAGGTACTGCTGAGTTCTTACAACATCTATATACAGCCTTAGAAGATAGAAATGATCTCGATAACCTGTTATTGGTAACCTTGGACGTGAATAGTTTATTCACTTCCATACCGAATGACTATGGCATTGAAGCTATAAGAGAGTTTTTAACTGATGAAAAGGTAGAATCACGTTTGATATGTGATCTTTTGGAAATTGTGTTGGACTACAACGTGTTTACCTATGATGACAGTTACTATTGGCAGAGATGGGGGGTTGCCATGGGCACCCCCTGTGCTAATAGTTATGCAAATATGGTTCTGGCTAAGTTGGAAAGAGGTTGGTCCAAAATGCTAGTAATACTTGGAATGATCAGATAATTCTTTACAATCGGTTTGTGGATGACACCTTTATTGTATGGAAGGGCAATGAAGAAGATCTAAGGTGTTTTGTTGACTTTTTATCACAGACAACCACCTTCCTGAAATTTGATGTAAAAACATCTAGAGAGATGACTGAATTCCTTGATGTGAGACTGTTTCTTGATCTGATAAAAGGGATAGACACTTGCCTTTACAGGAAATCTATGTGGTGGAATCATATGCTTCACTTCTCTAGTATGCATCCCAGGCAAATCTTTTCCAATATTGTTGAAAATCAAGTCACAAGGATGTACAGAAGAGAAAATCTTTCTCGAAGAAGAGAGGCTTGTTAACAACTTTAGTCAACGTGGTTTTGGGATGAAGAACCTGGGTTTGAATAAAGCTAAAATTAATGATATACATAAAGGAAAAGGTAGACCTTTTTATTCTTCTAAGGTTACAGAAAGTGAAAGCGCATCTCCAGTCACACGTAAAAGAACATCTAACCTAAGGGTCAACTTAACATACACCATGGACCATGACAATGTCTGCCAAGTAATTAAAAAGTATTGGCCGATCCTAACTTCAGATAAAAAATTAAAAGGGATTGTTGGAGACACCCCAAGTTTCTTATTTAAGAACAAAAAGAATCTTAAATTAATTTTATGTAAGAATGATGGTACAGACACCAGCTATGCTCACAACAATTCACTAGGGACAAAGAAATGTGGTTTTTGCAAAGCTTGTAATGTCATCAATTGTAGTAATACATTCACACATCCGTTTGCCATGCAGAAGTATGTCTTTCATGGATCAGCTAGCTGTTTAACTAGCAATATTGTTTATATAACTACCTGTACTTCATGCACAGCATTTTACATTGGAAAAACTAACATGAAGCTTAAGGAAAGAATTATTAAACATCATTCTGACATTCATAACCGAAAGGAAACCACTTCTTTATTTCTTCACCTACGTGACCATGATCGACACAGCTTTGTATTCATGGTCATCTCTATTCTGCAATTTACTTCAAGAGAAGGAGAGTTGGTTAATTTAACTGAGAGAAAAGAAGCCAAGTGGATAATGCGGTTGAGGGCAGATTGTCCTCCGGGCCTTAATGGTTGTGTTCCACTAAAACCTTTCCTCAAGAATAGACGAGCAACAAAGTATGATTTGTTTGCTAACTTTCTAGTAACATGCATAGTACCTCAGGTTAGCCCGATATGTCGGTCTCAGTCTCTAATGTTGATGAAACTCCTGAAAGGAAGCAGTAAGGAGTGTTTTTACGGTTCCTTTTGTTATTTTCTATTACTATTCATTGCATGTTATGTCTTGGTCTGATATAAGGACTTCGCTTTTAAATGAGAACTGATTGCAAGGATTTTTTGGTCCCTTCTGAAAAATGACTTAATATGTGCCTTATACTGTTTTTATTTTAAAAGAACTTAAGAGTTTTACTATTTTCTAATAAAGAGTTTCTAGATTAATGTTTGCTGTAACAACATGGAGGTGTGTACCAACAGACCCATTTGATTGGTTGATACCCGTTACTATGTGAAGTCCGCCTCACTGGATGTTACTGATTTTTAAACAATGAACCCTGTTGACTCATTTGGATCTGAAGAAGGCTTGATACAGCTGAAAGCGCTTGTCCATTTGTTTATATCAGAAGGGTTCTTTGTTTTATATGTTTTTAATATGTTATCTACTTGTTCTAATATTGTGGAACTTCAACTAAAGTTTTAACTTGACTTTTGCATTTGTGATGTCATGCTTACACATCGTGAATTCAGCACAATAGAGCTCACAAACTGAAGTTTTCGTCTGATGCTGTATGTTTGTTTCATTGGATATTCTGCACATTTGAAGTTATAGCCAAAAAGTTTTAGTGCGGCAACCAATAATCAAACAAAAAAGCAATGTAGAGGAAGCAGGCTCAACTCTGGATAATCCAAAATAAACTTTAACATAAAAAAACATAAATGCTTCACTAAATCACTGAGTTTTCATTTCACAGACTTCATCAGATGTAACACACTAATCAACTCTGGTGTTTATATATTCCACATCCCAAAACCCATCATGTTATTTGACAATTAAAAACAATTAAACTTCAATGAATAGTCATAGCAACACAGAATAAGTAAATAACCATTATTAGCCATAAATAGAAAGCTAAAAGGAATAAAAATGTGTATTAAATGACTATCACTATATCAGTCTTAAATAACAACATATTAGCATAATGTATATGATAAATATTTAAACATAAAACAATCATTAAAAACATGTCTAAAACATTTCTAAAAGCAATATATATATATATATATATATATATATATATATACACACACATACATACATACATATTTATATTGCACTATCCTAAACCACCATCTATAGTCCTAAAAGCAACATTGCACCTAATTCTCTCAAATACACAAAGGGCTCAGAAAAATCCAAACATAAATTCATCAAAAAAACGTATAGAATATGCGTGTATATGGATTATAACACACCAGAAACAGACTCAATATTTACATATAAATGAATGAATTATCATAATCTAGCGGATCTTAGTTATAAAACAGGGGCTAAAGACACATTTTCATTAACTACTGTTGTTTTTTGGATTATTCTGCTGGTTTTTGCTGTTGGTTGTAACATTTTCATTAAGCCCTGGTTGTCTATTGGCTTCCATTGTAAGCTGCCAATAGACCTCCTTATATTCTATTTTAGTCTCCCAGGGTCCCATAACATCAGATGGCACTTCTAACAATAACAAATAAAAACTTAGCTTGAGTACAAACCAAAGTGTGTTTGTATAATGCATTTTCCTCATTCTTAGTTTTCACAAAATAAATATTCATACAGGTGCTCATAAATCTCCTTTTAAGCATAAGCTCAGTCTTTTCTATATAAAAAACATCACAATTCTCACACTGAGCAATATAAATCACCGCAATGCTATTACACTTGGTATGATTTCTACCTGTTATAAATGTTTCCCTACCCTTAATATACACAGACTCACTGTGTAATATATAGGGGCACTGAGCACAAGTACCACATTTAAAAGTTCCCATTTTCTTGTTACTTAGCATATGCATTTTATTCCTATTCTGATCAAATAAACCATTAATAGTGAACCCCTTCCTAAAAATACATTTAAGGGGCATCTTAGAAATAGCATCCAAGTCTGAAATGCTAAGAAACCTTTTCCATTCTGTACTAATAATATTTGTAATAATATTAGTATCACCATCTCTTTCAACTTTCTGGTTTAAAAGCCCGCATTTGCACTTGTTTCTCACCTTTCCTGTAACTAGTCTAGTCCAGATACAGATTTGCTGTATCAAGGACTGTTTGTAAGCTTCTGAGCCCCCCCCAAGCCTTTCTGTGTTGGAAGGAAGCCTTCTAGCATATCAGTGGGAGTGGTAATAACTAGGTAGTCTATCTACCACAAGAGGAGTGGTTTCTGGCCCAGAAATTGTAGTTTATTGGCTGTTTCAGCAGTTTTTCCATCTCTTTCAACTTTCTGGTTTAAAAGCCCACATTTGCACTTGTTTTCTGCCTTTCCTGTGACTAGTCCAGTCGAGATGCAGAGCTGCTGTATCCAGGACTGTCTGTAAGCTTCTGATCGGTGCCAAAGTCTGCTCTTCAATTTTTCCCTTAGATCTGCTAGTTCTCTCCTCTCCTGCACTTTTACTAGCTTATTACTCCAGCACTTTAATCAGTCCACAAAAATAATCCGCTGTAGTAGGTGGTACGATCCAAAGAGAACTTCACAACACAGTTTTAAAGCTCAAAACAGATGTTGATTCTGCACTTTACCAGACTTCTTGTAGCAATTATTGTAGTACACAAAAGTGCTACCAGCACTAAACGTTCTACAAGGAAACAGCTCCAGTACTTATTATTAATGCCCACCCCTCCAGGCATGTCTGAAGGTCAGTGAACTTGGGCATCCTGAGGCAATGTAGCAACTGCCTCATATACACCAACAACCCTTTCCTCTTACCTCCCAACACTCAGACATGCGAGAGATACACTTATATATCCAAAATGGAAGCCACGCACTCTCCAGCCAAGATTGGAATAGCTGGTCAAGAGGAGAAGGTCAAAATTTGCACCAGACCACATGGAACAGATAGCCCTCCAGAACACACACCAGCACTGCCTTCACATAAAAACACAAACCACATACCCACCTTCGCAGAGGCTCTCAATAAAAATATATCCAAACAGTAGAGACCTCCAAGGCAGAAACTTACTCTACCACCACAACACAACACTAATCATGAGATACATAACTATCCTAAACAGTGTGACACTCAACCAAAGCCCTTAAGACAAAACAGAATGCCCAACACACTAGTCATAGATGACTCAATAGTAAGGCACACTGATCTCCCACTCACTAGCCTGAATAAGGAGAAAGTAACAGTCAGTTGTCTGTCAGGTGCCAGGATCTGACACATAACGCACAAACTCAGATCCCTCAACAACAGGTACAAATATGACTCTGTCATTGTACATGTGGGTGTGAATGACTTGAGACGTATCTCCCTGGACTACATGAAAAGAGACATGGAGGAGCTCTCAGATTATGCAGTCCAAGCGGGTATGACCCTAGCCCTGAGCAGCATCCTACCATCACACAGAAAGATACCACAGTACAAGCAGGAAATGATTGATTTCAACAATTGTTTCTGCTGTCATTCTAAGTGGATCCAGTATCTGTCTGCTTGGAATGACATGACTGAGAGACCTCAATGTTTTGCCAGAGATGGCCTGCATCTGTCAGCCTTGGGCTTCCAGATACTGGCCAAGGCTCTTGCAAAGCCTATATTGCCTTTTTTAGGCGATGTTCCAAAGACCAAACTACCACCATAACAGCTACAAACAAATACAATCTGAGGGTCATGCTGCTCAACACTAGAAGTCTAAATCTCAAAATGCACTTTCTCAAAGCGCTCCTTAAAATACAGAACATCGACATTTGTGCTATAACAAAGAACTGGTTCAAGGCAGCAGAAAGCACCCCTGCACTACCAGGCTATAACTCATTCCACACCTTTCGGACCCAGAACTTGAACTGAAGCTCCAAATACGGTGGTGTTTCCATATTCATAAAGGATGCACACACCTCCAGACTGGTAGCCCAACATAATGCATCCATCAGAGATACTTCAGGTCATAGCCTGCTATAGGTCCCCAACTATGTCCCAAGACTCACACTCCATGTTCCTAAGCACCCTGGAGAATATTAGGGTCCAACCTAACACTCTTATACTGGGCGAATTCAACTACCCCTCCATTAACTGGGAAAACTACTCATGTACCAATACACCTGCCCAAAGTTTCCTAGAATTCATTAATTCCAATGCCCTGGACCAGCTTATTCTTACCCCCACTAGAGGTAGCAACATCCGTGACCAGGTCATTATTAACATGGACAACTGTTGCTCTACACCAGTAGTCAACTCCTCCCTGGTTAGATCTGACCACAAACTAATCACCTTGGAAATCCACATCCCTCCCACCCCCCACCCCCGCAAAGGTAACCACCATAAAAAACTTCTCCAAAGCTAACTTTAGGCTCCTAAAAACAGAAGTGACTAACTTCAGGGCACCCATGCAAATGGAGAATAGTTGCATGACCGCCGAATCATACACCAATGCAGTGTATGAACAAGTACACAAATGCATGGATCTCACCATACCCAATAGAACCAAGACGCTCTCCTGCAAAAAAAAGGAAGCCAATCTCGTGGTCCCCTACCATAAACAAACTCTACAATAGAAGGAGGAAACTGATGTGGAATAAGGTGAAGTCCCAAGACAGAATTGCAGCAGATAGTAACAACAACCACAAGGTCTTCTATAGTTATGTAAAATATCCACAGCAATACCCAGATTTGCTCTGAGCTACTGCACAATGGTCCCTCCTATACTGAGCCAACAGATATTGCCAATATACTGGCTGACAGATTCAGTGCCAACTTTACCCCTCTCTCCCCCACCAAAGGACCAATCACAATACCAGTAGATTGCCAGGCACACAGTATTACTGCTGCACAGGTTAAAACAGCACTGTCCAAGGCCAAGAATACAGCTTTTATTGGACCTGACAATATCCCTGGGTGTGTTCCACATGAACTACAGAGTGAACTGGCACCTCACCTGTGTGCCCTGTTCAATCACAGACTCACCTCAGGCTTTGTCCCTACTGAATGGCACACTGCTACAGTCATCCCTCTCCACAAAGGAGGAGCGACTATAGACCCTGGGATCTATCACCCCATTAGCCTGACGAGTCTGATATGCAAAGCTATGGAATGCATCATCATGGACTTAATAAACAAGGATATAGGGAATCTCCAAACTCTGGATCTCACACAGTTTGGTTTGGTGAAGGGTAGATCATGCCTGCTCAACTTGGTCGACTTCTTTGAGTCAGTCACCAGAGCTGTGGATGAAGGCAAGGTGGTTCATACAGGCTACCTTGATCTGGCCAAGGCCTTTGTTACCATTCCCCACTCAGGAATCAGAGAAAAACTCACTAAGCTAGGCATCAACCCCTATATCACTAGGTGGGTTGCAAACTGGCTCACAGATAGAACCCACAGTGTGAAAGTAGCTGACTCCAAGTCAGACTGCAGACCAGTCACGAGTGGAGTCCCACAGGGTTTGGTCTTGGGTCCTCTCCTGTTTGATATCTACTTCTCTGAAGTCCAGGCCAACACAAAGGGACTCTGGCTGACAAAGTTCGCAGACGATTGCAAGTTGGGAGCTATTATTAATTCCCCAAGTGATGTTGACATCCTACAGAAAGGCCTCACTGAGACCAACAACTAGTGTCAGAACAATGGCCTTAAGCTCAATGCCAAAAAATGTGTCATCATCCCCTTTGGGAAAAACCTGGTTCCCATGAATTACTACATAGATGGTAGTCCACTGAACACAGAAGGCGTTATAAGAGATCTGGGAACACAGGTTGACAGCAACCGCTCTTTTGACCACCACAATGCCACTGTGGTTAGAAAGTCCTTCTATGAGGCACATCTCATTACTAAGGGTTTTGCATCCAGGAAGAAAGGTCACTGTCTCCCTCTACTCTTTCCTCATTAGGCCAGTCATCAAGTACAATGCCCCATTTGGCATGTAGCTCACTAGACACCTGCAACAACTAGGGAGGGCACAAAAGTACCTCACAAAGAGGATCCTAGGCCTTAAACACTTGTCCTATATGGACAGACTCAAAAACCCCAACTATTCTCTGTCTCATATTGCCTACTTAATAGGTGATCTCTGCTTGACTTACAAAGCCATGTCTGACCCAGTTCTGTTAGAAATGCTACGTATAAAGAAATCCCAGTCCCTCCGCACCACACGCTCTAGAGACCTCAACCTCATTACCACAATCAACAGAACATGCTGGAGGGACAGGTTCATAACCCAGAGACTCCCCATGCTATGGAATAGACTTCCCATACATGTGAAACAGAGCACCTCACTGGCCCTCTTCAAGAGAAATCTTGATGAGTGGATGGGAAATAGAAAATTTACCCCGAGGATCACTCCAGTGGCTCTACTCGACAGAGGCACTGGGAACTAAGGTCGGGTGGCACAATGCCAGGGTTATCCTATGGGCTAGGCTTGTAAAGGCTCCAGGGCCATTAGCCTAGTACACACCTATGATCCTATTAAAATCTGTTATAAAAGCCCCCTTATATTCTACCTCATCATGCTTCTTATGATTAAAAAACACATTATTCCTATCAATTATATGTCCACGTTTGCTACTGTTCTTTCCTAAAATGGGGAAAATCTATTCTTCCTTCCTGCCTTGCTTCTTCAATAACTTCCTTGATATACTTCCGGGGATATTTTCTGTCCATAAACATCTCCTTTAATTTATCACACTCCTTAAGGAAATCTAGTTCATCTGAAGTCATTCTACATATCCTCACATACTGACCCTTAACTATACTTCTTTTCTGCTTGTAAAGGTGAGCACTAGTATAATATAGATATGTATTCGAAAATGTAGCCTTAGGATTTTTCACCTTATCCCTTTTCTCTGAATTTAGGTGACCTTTGAGTTGGTGTATATAGAGATTGGGGTGTGGGAGCTTGCCTCCATATGAGGAGGAGGATTGCAGGGATGCCTGCCTCCTACAAGAATGATCATTTGGTGTGTTTTCTCACCTTTGTAATGTTGCTTATGTGGGGATGTGGTCTTTTGGGACTGCAAATGTTTTTGTGGTAATTAATTGCTTGTTAATTAAATAACACAGAATTAATCAGTGTGAATCCTAAGATAGGCCTTAAGTTAAAAGTATAATAAAGACTATAAACAAATAGCAAATTTAAATTGCTTTCATGAGGAGATACAGAAAGGTTTCAGATATCCATCCAAAGACTATATCAAACTACTGCAAGAAAACTATCATTAAAATTAAGGTTTGCATGTCTGCCTTTCTCTATCCTTTAAAAGTTAAGAAAGCTAAATCTAAGGTAATATGAAATCAAAATGCACTCACCATTTAGGGCCTGGGTAAATCCAGACAGAGAAAGTACTATTGTTTAAGTAAACTTACCATAACAGTAGATTTTTGAATAATTGCTGCTGTAGTAGCCTTAGCTATATGGATTATAACTTGCATAAGACATAACAGCCATCCAGCTTACAAAGCCTCAAGGGCACCTTCCACTCACCCAAAATGTTAGTCAGCTTGAGCTGAGCTGAAGAAAAAGAGTGGTTTGGATGCCACTCCCTTCAGAGCTTTCATGCCAACTCAGAGAGGGATGTTAGAGCTCTGAAACGGTCAATGCTACAAAAATAAAATTAGAAGTCTTCGCCCTAGCAACAAAAACATACAAAAATAAGGGGGGGGGGGGCTGTTATTGTAGCAGTGATTGTTTGAATATCTACTGTTATGGAAAGTTTTCTTACACAACTGTACTATATTCAGCATATTGATTACTGCTGCAGCAGCCTTAGCTATATGCGTAGACTACCATAGATTAGATTGACTGGGAAGAGGAAGAATTAAAGTAAGGAACCACCTGGAGAATGATCCTGCCAAAGCCTGTCCTAGACCTGGAGAAGGAATTTAGTCTGCAGTGTTTTGCAAAGCCCTATACAGAGGACCAAGTTGATACTTCTAGAATGTAACCCTTTCCAAAAAGCCACAGATGAAGCACTTGGCAGAATGAGCCTGGACCCTGGCTGGAATTTTCTTGTTGTGGTGGTTATAGCAAAAGGTAACAGCATAAGACAACCATTTTGAAATGGTCTGCTTTGACACAGTTTGTTCTTTTTTCTTATCTAAACAAGAAATGAACAACTGATCAGAGTTTTTAAAAGATTTAGTTCTGTCAGGATAATACCCGAGTTGTCTTTAGGCATCCAAAGTCAGGAGTATCCTTTATCCCTTGTTTTTACATTCTAGAAGGAAGATGTGGTGATGGATACCTTTGCTTAAAGTAAAGTTGGATACCACTTTAGGTATAACTGGATAATTAGTTTTCAAGGAAACCTTAGTTTTGTGGAAAATGAGACCCGCCATAAGAGCCTGCAACTCAGATATGCATAGCAATTAGTAATGTAGTTTTTTTATGTTAAGAACCTGAAGTCAGTCTAATGAGCTGGTTCAAATGGAGCAACAGTTAATTTTTTCCAAGACAAAATTAAAATCCCAATAAGGATCCACCTGTTTCCTGGCAAGCTTGGTATGCAAAACCCCTTTCAAAAACATTCCTCATGAAATTGTACTGAAAGAGGGGAATCCATGGAAAGACATGGCGAAATGCCGAACTAATTAACCTTGACGGAGGATTAGGACAGGACAGAAGAAAGTAACTCACAGAAATAATGGAGAACCAGAGAAGCACTAGCCCTGAAAGGTTTCTTGTTCTTTTCTTAGCAACAAGTAGAAAACCTTTTCCTTTACCAATATACAATTTTCTAGTAGCAGGTTTTCCTGTCTCCTTTAATAGCTCTGGCACGTTCTCAGAAAGTAGCTCCCTAAAAAGTTATTAAAATTTTGTCATCCAGACAGTTAGTTGCACTTATTTGGAGTTAGGAAGAATCAAACAGTCCCTGTCTTGTGAGAGTAGATCCAGCCCATGAGGATGTTTGTCGTAGAAAAATACTTCTGAATCTTCAGAATGACCCTGGATATTGGAGAGAAAAAGGTGGAAAAGCATACAAGAACATTTTTGACCAAGGAAAAGAGATTTCATCTATTTCCAGGCCTTCTTGTATGAAGTCATGTAACAGAACTTTGTCCAGTGATTGGCTGGACTTGGAGCAAAACGATCTGAGGTGTTCTCCACATCTGCACCAATTCCTGGAAGACCCCCAGATTTAGTTTCCATTTTTGAGGGTCTGTCCTGGTCCTGCATAGCTAGCCTGCCACAAAATCTTGCTCTGATGGTATGTATGATGCCTGAAGAGTCAGACTGTGCCGAGAAGTCTGCCATGTCTAGTCTGCACAGAAGGTAGGATCTGGCTCCCACCTGTTTATTTATATATCACATCACTGTGATGTTATCTGTAGACACTTGTAATGGTCCTGAGACTACAGATGACTGAGATTGTTAACAGCATTAATATGTGCCAAAGTTTCTTTATATTTATGTATTTTTGTCTGTCTTTTCTGTTCCAAAGACCCTGCACTTTTATCCCCATAGACACTGTTTCAAAAGGAAAGTGTAATGAGTCTGTTCTTACAGACTTTGCTGAAGCTAGAAGGGAAAATGTGAGACCTAGCCTCTGATAAAACTGGTCTCTCCAACAAAGAATTTCCCTTCTCACAAACCCTAAAACTGGAATGCCAGGGGATGTTGATGTTGGGATTATACAGGTTTTAAGTATTACTGAAAATGTTCTCATGTAGAGTCTTGCCAAAGGAAGCATGCACATCATAGATGGCAATAGACCTAGAATCCTGTGGAATTCCTTTGCTGAGACTGCAGTCAGAGTGGAAAAACTCAGGAATAGATATAGATACAGATCTACTTTTTTTGTTGTGTAAGTAAAGCTCTTTGAACCAAGATATCCAAGAGAAAACCCCAAGAAAACAAACTTATGAGAAACAGTTAAAGACTTTTGTATGCTCTCCTGGAACCCGAGTCTGTGTAGGAGACCTCTCAACCAAGTGAGAGATTCCTGACACTTTTATGAAGACTCTGCAATGACAAACAGGTCATCTAAATGAGGAAATATGTGAGTACCTTGCAGTCTGCAGTATGCCATCACTGGAGACGCACTTTATAAATACCCTTGGAGTACTGGCTAGTCCAAAAGGTAATGCAGAGAACTGAAAGTGTGATATATACACAGAAAACATTAAGAAACATCTGAAATCCTAAGATACAGGAATATGACGCAAAGCATCTTTTACATCTAGGGTCACTAGAACATTCAAATGGGGAATAAGAGGTAACAAGCTGTAAACAGATAACATTTTGAAATTGGGCACTACCACAAACTGGTTTAGAAAAGAAATATCCAGAACTGGTCTCCATGAATATTATTCCTTTGGCACGAGAAACATTCTTGAATACAACTCTTCTCGTAGCTGAGGAAGACAGGTTGCTTCTATCATCCCCTGAGTCAGCAGGTGCTGAATGACAGGAGGGGACAGAGGAGCTCAATCTGTTGGATGAGGGGGAATCCCTCAGAAAGGAGCGAGATTCCCACTGTCAGCGGTCTCCATGATGAATCACTTTGAGAACCCATTTGTCTGAAGCTATCTGTTGCCAAAGATAGAGCTGGATGTTCAGATTTTTCAGAGGGATTAAATGACTGCCAGGGTGGGAAGGGGAGGGGGATAGGATTTTGAAGATAATCATTCAAACTTGTTAGTCTGGCCTTCATTTTGTGGAGGTAACATCTTTTTTATTGACACCAAATTGCCATTCATTTTTAAATGTCTGGTTGTCAGTAGATAGCTGTGTCTGCTTATTTTGCATTTTTGTAAAATGTTGTACAGGTAGCACTAAACCCCTTAACAAATTTGAAGGAGGAAGGCTGAAAAATCTTGAGATATCCTCTGAATCAGTTTATTCTCTCATCACACTTCTTAAGGACTTATGTAACAGAAGGTCCAAAGATTACCTCTCTGTCTAAGGAATAATTCAGAATTACAGCTGTAACATCATCTGGAAGTTTTTGTGTATGCAACCAAAGAAACCTCCTCAGAACAGCTCCACTGACAGAAGCTCCAGAAGTGGCATCAGCTGAATCATAAGCACATTTCAAAGACTTTATAGCCACTTGAGACCTAGAAGTGATAAGATAAAGACAGTTCTATTTTTTCTCAGATGAGGGGGAAATTGCCATAATGTTCCTCACGTTCTCAAAAGGGGCAAGAAGAAACATAAAACACATGAGCTCAACAAGAGACAGAGAGAATTTAAAAAAAATAAGTATTGTAGAAGAATACACTTTTCCCCAAATCTATCAAATGCAGCTGAGTTTACCAGAGAAATCACTGCCAGATCTGATCTTGGGTTAGAATATAACTCATAAGACTGAGGAACATTATACAATCTATCTGCTTTCTTGGGGACAGCTGGCTGGATTGCAGGAAAATTACAGATGTCTTTTAAAAAATACATCCTCTAACGCTGAAAGAACAGGAGGAACTAGTGTAGATTCAAGAAACTCCAGATATAGCAAACCATAACGTCTTCAGTGACAGTGAGGAATGTCATCATGTTCCCACTGAAACAACAGATTAATTCTGGAAATAGTTTCAGAGAAAGAATCATTCAAAGGTACTGGCAGAAACCACACTAGTATCCTTAGAATCTGAATCAGAAACCTGAGGGGAAAAAATTGAAGTTGTCCCTTCACAATCATTTTGTGTTTCAAAATCTTGAATCTCTTAAGAAAATGAAGAATCTCTTTTCACTTGCCAGAAAAAGCAGCACTAGAAGGTCCAAGAATCTCTACTGTCCAAAGTAAATGAAACAGAAGAGATATGTCTACGTTTTTTCTTCTTTTTGACAGGAAATTCTGAAGCAGACACATTTTTACCAGGTGAAACCTCACTAGGGACAGGCATTCCAGTCTAGCTACGGACAGAGGTATTCACTGTTCCTTCTTCCTAAACCGACAATAGAGGTTTTCCCTTTTCCCCTTCAGGGGCACTCCGACAGCTGAAAAAGATGAATGGTCTGAGGAACCCAAAACGGCTACAACAGCATTTTAGCAGCCTACTGTTGTGGCAAAGGCTGTTTATTTTCTTCTTTTTTGTAGCTGGAAAAGGTTGTTTCGTGGTAAAGCAGAAGACGATGCCTGATTCCTGGGGAACATTAGCAGCAGTATTCAGTAAAAACAGGTAAGTAAGAAAAAAGTAACCTTTTTTACCAAAAACACATTGACTATAGAGGAAAGCCTGAGCTGTCTAGATATCACTGGAATTTGAGAAATCATGTATCAGCTTGAGGCTTGGGATGTTCAGACCATCTATCTTGGAGGGATGCAAAAGCAATTCAGGACTGAGGTCCAGTATCCACGCAGGATAACAAGGATGAGACCAACGGAATGGCAACCACACATGACAACGCCAAAATGGGGCAATGAGGATAACTGTGCTCTTCAACCAAAGTGCTTTCTGTAAGACTTTGGGGATGAGATGTGTTGGGTGATAAGCATAAAGAAGACCAGAGGGCCAAACATGAACTAGAGCATGTCTCTGGCTCTCCCCTTGAGGGAGGATTAGGATAAAAAAAACTGTCACACTTGCTGTTGTGTGGAGAGGCAAAGAGGTCGCAGCAAGCTTGGGCTCAACGACAGAAAATTCTCTCCATCACTAACAGATTGAGAGACCACTCGTGAGCCATTAGAATGGATCTGCTGAGTTTAGTCTGCTAGAAATTTGGACTTCCCCAGTATGTGCATTGTCACAAGAAAGTGATTGGAGAACATTGCCCATTGTCACACACTCATTACCTCTTGATAAAGGGGTAAGATCATGTTTTCCTCTGTTTGTTGATGTACCAAATCATACACATGTTGCTGGTGTGTATAGCAATCATCCCAAGAGGGAGAACATCTTGAAAGCCTGCAGTGCTAGGAGAACTGCTCTCATCTCTAGGACACTGATGTGTGAATTGGTCTGTTCTGGGAACCACATGTCTTGGACCATCTGTCCCAAGAAATGCATCCGCCCACCCCAATTGGGAAATGTCTGTAGTTACTTTTGCTACAGGGGGCAAAAGAACAAAGGGACAGCCTAGATAATCGTTGTCCAACTGAATCCACCAACAGAGATGACCTTTGCAAACTTAAGTGTGTTTCACAGGAAAGGACAAGGGATGACAAAGAACTGACCACTGAACAGCTAGGGTCCATTGAAGAATGCGTATATAAAAACAGGACATAGGAACTAAGGTTATGGCAGCTGCCTTTGACCCTAAAGCCTGAAGAACAGTCTGGCTTGGGGAGAAGAGTGCGCAATAATTTGCACCACCTGGTACCTGATTAACCTTATGTGATGTGGTGGAAGACAGGCTATTGGACTTGCTGTGTTCAGCTGGGCATCTATGAACTCCAGGCTCTGTACAGGCTGAAGATGAGATTTGCAAATGTTGACTGAGATACCTAGTGATTGACATAACTGGAGCAAGTAGTCTCTGGATTCCTCTAGGATATGCTATTTGGGGTGGTGCGGAGCTAGTTTTCTAGGTATGGAAAGACTCGGAATCCTGACAGTCTCAAGTGAGTTGCCACCACTGCCATACATTTGGTAAACACCCTGGGGGCTGTGGTGAGACCAAATGGCAGGGCTGTGAACTGGTACTGACTAGCCCTAGCCAAAAGCATAGAAATCTTCAGGTCCGTCTATTCATCTTGATGTAATAATAAGCATCTTGAAGATCGATAAAGCACATCCAATTGTCCTTCTGTAGAAACAGCAGAATGGCCTGAACTGTGATCATTCCAAACTTTGAATTCTTTACAAGTTGATTGCTCTTGCTACCCCCATAGTGCCTTTTTTAGGCAAGGCTCAAAAGACAAACCCACCTCCATAGGTATCACAAGGGATAAGAAACTAAGAGTAATGCTACTCAATGCCAGAAGTCTAAACCTCAAGATGCATGCACTCGAAACTCTCCTTAGCATGGAGAACATCGATATCTGTGCAGTAACAGAAACCTGGTTCAAGGCTCCGGAGAGCACCCCAGCACTACCAGATTATACCTCATACCATGCTTTTCAGCCCCAAAACTTGGACCGAACCAGAAAAGGAGGGGGAGTATCAATATTCGTCAAAGATACCCACACCTCCAGGTTGGTGGCACAGCACGAAGCATCAGAGACTATCCATGTGCAACTAACAATGGGTAAAACTGCCTTCCAGTTTATAGCCTGCTACAGACCACCCTCCCAAACCCAGGAACCCCACTCGGCCTTCCTGAGAACACTGGAAAATATGAAGGTCTCTCCAAACACCATTATATTGGGCGACTTCAACTACCCAAACATAGACTGGGAGCATTACTCTAGCTCCAACACCCTAGCTCAAAGGTTCCTAGAATTTATAAATTCAAATGCTATGGAACAACTTGTTACCACTCCCACAAGAGGGGAAAACATACTGGACCTGATCATCACCAACATAGGGACTCTATGCTCCAGACCAGAAGTGTATCCCTCACTGGTAAGATCAGACCATAAACTAATCTCACTGGATATTCACATCCCGACCCCACCCCCTGCCCAGAAAACCACAGTGAAAAACTTCTCTAAAGCAAATTTCACACTCCTCAAAACCGAGGTGGAATCCTTCAAAGCCCCCGGGCCTGTGGAAAATACGGCCCAGACCGCAGAATCCTTTATAAACGCATTCTATGAACACCTTCAGGAATGCATGGACCATGCAATGACAAATAAAACCAAGACCCAATCCTCCAAAGGCAGACGTCCTGTCTGGTGGACCCCAGCCATAAACAAACTATACAATAGAAGGAGGAAGCTACTACATGATAGAGCAAAATCCCAAAAAGGGAAGGCATCTCTGATCAGTGTTAGCAAAAAACTACGGGCACTCATAAAATCGTCTAAGGCCAGCTTTGAGAGAAAAATTGCACAGGACACTAAGGATAATCACAAGGCTTTCTTTAGTTATGTTAGGAACCTGGGTGGGAATTCCCAGATATGCTCAGAATTAGTCCAAAATGACAAAAAATACACAGAACCCACAGACATTGCCAACATCCTAGCTGACAGGTTCAGCGCAAACTCCTCCCCCCCTCCCCACCAAAAGGGCAAATATCTATCACAGCAGAGTGCTGCCCCCCTGACATCTCAGATGCTCAGGTAAGAGCCGCCCTCTCCAAAGCAAAAAACACAGCATCAGTGGGACCAGACGGTGTCCCAGGCTGCGTCCTACATGAACTCCAAGAAGAGCTAAACTCAAACATAAAACTACTGTTCAATCTCAGCCTTACCACAGGATATGTACCCAAAGAGTGGTGTATAGCAACACTGGTCCCTCTCCACAAAGGTGGTGCCTCAATGGATCCTGGAAACTATCGCCCCATAATCCTGACTAGCTTGGTCTGCAAAGCTATGGAAAGGATCATCATGGACCTCATAAATAAAGATATTGGGGACCTACAGACACTGGATCCTACCCAGTTCGGCTTTGTTAAGGGCAGATCCTGCCTCTTAAACCTGGTCGATTTCTTTGAAACAGTCACCAAGGCCATTGACGAGGGGAAGGTGGTTCACACAGCCTACCTGGACCTCGCAAAAGCCTTCGATACAATACCACACTTGGGCATTATAGATAAGCTCACCCGCTTAAATATAAACCCCTATGTCACTAGATGGGTTGCAAACTGGCTCAAGGACAGAACCCACATGGTTAGAATTGCTGGAGCCATGTCAGACTCCAAACCAGTTACAAGTGGCGTCCCACAAGGCTCAGTCCTGGGACCTCTATTGTTCGGTATATATTTCTCGGAGGTACAGGCCAACACGGAAGGACTGTGGCTGACCAAGTTCGCAGATGACTGCAAACTGGGCGCCATAATCGACTCTCCAGCCGACACAGGCATCCTCCAAAAGGGCCTCATAGAAACAGACAACTGGTGCCAGAGCCATGGCCTCAAGCTAAATGCCAAAAAGTGTATAGTCATCCCCTTTGGCAAAAACAAAGTGCCCACAAATTACCACATAGGTAGTAATCCATTAAGTACAGAAGAAGTAATTAGGGACTTGGGGACCCAAGTTGATAGCAATCTCTCATTTGACAACCATGTGGCCAAAGTGGTTAGAAATACATTTTATATAGCCCACCTAATCATGAAGGGATTCACATCTAGATCAGGGGAGGTCATCGTGCCTCTTTACTCATCCCTTATCAGGCCCATAATTGAGTGCAATGCCCCTTTTGGGATGTACCTTACCAGACACCTGCAGCAACTGGAAAGACCCCAAAAGTACCTCACCAAGAGGATCAAAGGGCTCAAACAGATGCCATATGCTGCCTGGTTAAAGAAACTCCAGCTCTACTCAGTGGCATACCGCCTGCTCAGAGGTGATCTGTGCCTGACGTATAAAGCCATGTCCAACCCTGAATTAATGGACATGCTGCACCTCAGAAAATCCAAATCCCATCGAGCTACGTGCTCGAGAGACTTGAACCTCAGCACTGAAATAAATAGGACATGCTGGAGGGACAGATTCAGATTCATAACCCAGAGGCTCCCTTCACTCTGGAATAAAATCCCAGTCCAGGTTAGGCAGAGTCCCTCATTGACTCTCTTCAAGAGGAATCTTGATGAGTGGATGGGGGATCGTAGGTTTACCCCAGGTATCACTTTTGTGTCACTGTTAGACAGAGGCACAGTATACTAACCTCGAAAAAGGGCATAGCAAAATTAATTTAAAATGGGTGGCGAAAGCCAAACACACTCTGGCTAGGCTAATTAATGCCCTACGGCAGATAGCCTAGTATGAACCTATGAACATATATCAGGTCCTCAATTTTCCTTTTTCACTGAATTCTTTCTGGTATAGTGGGACCTCCTGGATGATTCTTTTGTCTAACAGCTTCTGAATTTCCTGAGCTGCTGCCTCCCTCTGACTGGGTGGGAAGTCATGGAGCCTTTTTTTCTTCTCACTTGGGGAAATCAGGAAAAATGGTATGTAATAACTTCTAGATTTGATTTTTAGCACCCAAGAATCTTTTATTATTAATGCCCAGGGGTTTGGTTGCAGAGACATGCTCCCCCAAATGCCTTTAGAATTCAGCAGTTGGGCAACCTTTCAGGAGAGCTTGAATGGTTTATCCAAAAAGAAATCTTGGCAACCCAGTTTTTCTAGGCCTCCTCTGCCATGAGGACGCTGTCTTCCATTCAAACTCCCCCCTCAGCCCCTGAGGGAGTTATCCACACCTGAGCCCTGGAAAGGAACCTGGGACTTACCTTGCCTCTGATTTGATTCCTAGAAAAGGATCGTTGAGGGGTAAAAAAACATATCCCTACAGCAGACAGAGTCTTTCCATTCTGTTCACTCTAGGAAAGTTTCCTTTGCAGTACAGACAAATAAGGATGTTCCATCAAAAGAAGTACTGATGAAATAAGACTTGAAAGGCTCTGCAAAGCTGCATGCATGCATTCACGCATATCAACTAACAGCTATGCCTGAACCAGCCAAACATGAGGTACCTTTCACAGCATGGGATGTTAGCCTCATAGATGCATTACAGGTTGATAACAGAGTGGCCAGTTGTGAAGAAGACTTCTTGAAGTCCTCCAGGGATATGGACTCAGAGATGGATTTGGAAAGTTCTGTGGTCAAATCCTGTTGTAATCTTGTGAAACAAGCCAAGTTGTTTAGAGACGGTAAGGCAAAGTTCACTCAGGCAAAAATGTGCTTTCCAAATCTATCCAAAATCCTAGAAACTCTGTTAGGGGGAAATATAATGGAGGTCTGCCATGTTAGCTACTTCTTGTGGTCACCACCACAACCACAGTATCAACAGGGAATCCCTTGCTCCAGTGTGGCCTCTCCTTGGGGGGAACAAGAAATTTATCAGGGAGATGGGAAGTGGATTCTAAAGTATCCACTTCCTTCCACACCCAGGAAGGGACTAGATCTATAAGTTCAACTGTTGGAGGAGTCACCAAAAAAGTAGATTGGTCAGGCCTAAAAGCTTTCAGAAAGACTGACTCCTCTTGGGAGGTGTATCAGAGGACCATTCACCCTTTTGCCTGAGAATCTCCAGAATATCTCCAAAGAAGACATTATATGGTGGAGATCTGGGGGACCCCCTTCCCTTCATCAAAGTCAGCATCTTCAGTGAGAGTTTCCAGGGGGAATCCATATGTCTCCTCTTATATGTTCTCTTTCTGGGAACCTGTCTGGTGGGATGATCTGGAGAGGTATCCAAACAGAGGGGAAATCCTTGATGGGGACTGTCTGGATGCTTGATGGTGCCAGCTATCCCTGTGGAAAAGGCCTGATAGGATCAGAGCCTGGACCCAAAGGGGATATGTTTATAGGATCCGAAGAGGATAGAGTTACTGAGTCTAGCTTTGGATGCTATTTTTACCTCAAAGTCTTTCAGAGACTTGACTAGTTCTCTTATTTGCTTGTTTAGACTAATGAGGGACTTTTTGTTCTGTTGTGCAGATTCCCTTTTACTTCTCCACAGGATTTTCTTTCTTTTCTTGTCCAACCTTAATACAAGGGGTTCACCATGGTGGCTTGTTTTCGCAGTTTGACCTGGGTTTATTTCAGTCTGGTACTGCCATTTCTATACAATTGTCTATATTGTCATACAGGGCAAACAAATTGCTGCATCTTGAATTAAAAAAAAAAAAAAAATTATGTCAACTTTTGTGCCTCAATAATTACAAAGAATAAAAATATCACACTTAATACTCTATTGGGGTCTGGGACTCTTGCTTTTAACTTTTGCACTATTTTCCTGTTTAAAAATGATCACAAGTCTGGCAATGCATATGCTAAACTACTTTATTAATTTCATAATTGTACCTCTGATCAGTACCAACAATCTTCTCAGTGTACAAACTGCATGTAGACTGTCAGACATTACTTGCCACCTGAGCACAAGTAAGTGCTACTCAGTTTATTACATCTGGTCTTTGCTGGCATTGCCTATCCACCTTCCAAAATGCAGCAAAAATCTTGACTCTTGTATGACACCCAGATGAATAAAGCAAGTTTAAAAAAAATACAAGGTGCCTGCTTAGGCCCAACTCTATTGTTCATATACCAAGAGCAGTCTATTGTTAAAAAAACCTTAAGCACCTTAGACTTTTTCAAACTGTTCTATTTCCATCATCTGAAGAAAGAAAAAACAAATGAGTAAATCTCCATATCTCTAACCTAGAATAAGCAATTTGGTTGGATACCATAATTCTGGCAAAGAGCACCAGTATTCTTAAAACTGTTCCTAAAAATGAATACAGTATCTCATTCTCATCTCCCAGAGACCATCAATTTTTGTCCTTGAAAAAGGCACACAGCACGTCACACTGCTGTCACCCTCACTCATTTTTAAATTACTCCACATGGAATATCACCTTTCCATTGTCCAAATGCTAGAAGATAAATCCTAGCATTATTCACTAAGAACTAATGATCCTGACACCCTAACCTTCATAAGGCTGTTTTTCAGCCTTTCCACTACTGAATGGGGCTTTTCAAAACAATTAACTGCAACACGGAATCTGCTTCCTCTGGACTTTAAAAATTAGCAGTTTATACAGCACCTCATTGAAACTGATCAGTACAATGACATAATGGGTTAAATAGTTTCTCTTCCCTATTAATCATTCCAGAAATATATGAACATCATAAATGAGTGGTGGTTGAATCAAATACAAATTCACTAAAATTAAAAATATTAAAGTCCCTGCCATCATTTGTGATGATTTTACATCAGGAAACTTCTTCAACAATGTTTGAACCATTTTCAATATGTTAATTTAATGCCTCAAAGCAAACTAAGCTTGTGGAGAGTATATCCGGGTCTTGTTCTTCCTTTGGTGCTGCCTGGTGGGAGGATGTTCTGTTCTGGTGTGTGATTGGCCTTGATGATAGCATGGTCACCCTGTTTAATTCCTGGTTGTGTCACTGATTTTTCTGTTATATTCTTTCAAATCACCTAGGGATCGGAAAATAATCCAAAATATTGGCTTGATAGCTGAATTCAGTGCCATCATTAGTTGTTAATACATTACGGTGTGGTTCAAAGGCATTCACCTGTCCTTCTGGGTCTACATCACATTGTTGAACTCTTAAAAGTTCGAACGTCATATGGTCGACACCATATGATCAAACTTTTAAAAGTTCGAACATTTCAACGGGATCTCCGTACAGTGCAGAATGGGAAGATTTCCTTTTTCTACACTGCAATGTGATCTCAGAGTTGGTATATTTAAAGAGCGAGGGGTGTGGGGGTTGCAGGGGTGCTTGCCCCCATGCTTAAACCGTTCAGGTAGGTTTTTTCTTTGGTTTATTTTTTTATTACATTTTCAACCTTTAAAAGTTCGATCATATGGTGTCGACCATATGACGTTCAAACTTTTAAAAGTTTGATTATGTAATATAGACTCGTTCTTCCGCAGACCGGACGACCGTATTGCATGAAGTATATGAAGCTGGTTTTCTCCCTCAAACTTGGGAGGGTGATGGGTCTGGATAAGCCATTTGTTCCTGGTAGGCACGACAGTCTCTTTCTAATTTATTGACCTTCTGGTTCTAAATTTTTTTTCATCTGGAAATCAATGCTAGAAAAAAATTCTAGCATGGTCAAAACGATAATAGTAATCAGTGTCTGACAAAATCAACTGCTCCAACTGCTGTGTTTCAGCTGTGAGCTGCTCAATAAATTTTTTGTTATATTTCAGAAGCAACTCCATATATTCATACCCGTTGCAATCAAACATAGCCAACAGGTCATGATGAAGTAGTGAGTCCTTCAGAAGGCCAGTGGGAAATCTCCACATGCGTAGGCCTTCTGGCACTTGTTTAACTTTTAATGCTTCTGAAAAGTAAGCATTCTCAGTTTGTAACTTTTTTTAAATTCAAAAGTTTATAATCAAGCTCTTCTAATCTCATACAAGTGTTGTCAGACACAGTAGAAGTTTGAGGAAAAAGACCAGTATTTTTTTAAAATCCAGTCTGACAAGGAAATATTCCTGCTCAGGTTACTAGAGTTGCCAGCTGAAGAAGCAGATTGTGCAGGACTTACAAAGTGCAGGTAATCACTCCTAGATAGTACACCTAGATTAACACCATTCCCATCTTACATATGGCTGGAAACATCCAATGTTCTCAAGGTAGGCAAATAACCAGAAATAACATCCACTTTTTGTGACAGTTGTAGTAATAAAATATGATTCCCAACAGATCGATGAAGTTCAGAAACATCCAAATCAGGGAATAAAAGCTGTGAGGAACCCTGGCTGTCAGTAGCCATGTTGAAGGAACAAACAGTACAAAAACAAGAAGAACCACTAACAAACTGAAAACAAAAGAACAGCAAAGTGAGCTATCTTCCAAAAAGCAAAATGAAAAAGCTGGAGTACTTAAAACTGTTTAATAATCCCATGAAAACAAACACAAAAAACAAATAGTAAGCGCTTTCGTCCTGTTAAAATCACAAGACTTCTTCAGATGGATAACAGTCAGTAAAAAAATACCAACAAATGTGAATCACATGATCTTAAAAAGGTACTATCTACTAACATTTAAAGTACCAGGCACTAAATAAAAAGACCTCAAAAAAATTAAGAAAAATTGTTTCCAACCCGTTGCTACATCACTTAAGCCTATGCTATCTATGTAGAGATTTAAGTTTTAAAACACTTGAGATGGAAGTTATATCATTAAGTCTTAGCCAATACTCTGCATTCAAAGCCAGCTGCCAATATAATTCCCTGGCTTCCAAACGGAGGTGTCAGGGACCACCCCTAGGATTTTAACCACTTGTTCAATCACCAAAAATGTGAAAAAGTGGTCCAAAAATCCAGATAAATGCTTAGTCATGGCGTTGGTGCACTTTAGTGTGAATTTCATACAGGTATTCATACATTCATTCTTTTAACATTCTTTCAGCCTTTCTGATACAAAAACAAGAACAGACTTGGCATAATGCAGCATAAACTACTCCACTAGTACAGCAGTCAAATTTCCCTTTAATTAAACAAGTTCTCCCTCTAATCTTAAAAGAGCTACCAGTATGTATCCATTTACAAAATATACATCTACCACACTTTTTCATGTATTTGGCCTCATGTTGCTTTCCTGTTGTATTAAAGACTCCTTCTAAAATACTTTTCAAATTTCTTTCTTTCTTTCCGCAAAACCATTTTAGGTTTCTCTAGAACTAGATGGTGAAAGTCCAAACTTTCCTGTAACAAAAGCCTGTTTTTATTCAAGATGCACCTCACCAAATTACTGTCAAGATTGTAATTTGTGAAAAAAAGTTTGAAAATGACCCTTCATCCACAAAGTTATTACAGGCAAGAACAGTCTCCTTCCCCTTATTAGACCTAGCCAAAACGGGAACATAAATATTCCTATTTCTTTGCTTAATGACCTCATCCTTTAGTTCATGTACCAAAACAAAGGAGTACCCTCTTTTGAAAAACATGGACTCAAGTAGGAGGCATTCTTTCAAAAAGTCATCTTCATAGGACAACATTCGCGCAGCCCTTACAAATTGCCCGTTGACCACAAATCTCTTTTGGGTCAAAGGGTGGCCACTCCAAAATTGTAGAAATGAATTTCAGTAAGTGGTCTTTTCATGTATCTGAGAAAAATAACAACTGGTGACATTTTTAATAGGCAACACATCCAAGTATGAAATTTCTACACAGTCCATGTGGGAGGTGAACCTCAAGAACTCAGTACTATGATTAATGTAAGTTTAAGTACTCCAGATTTTTCATTTTGCTTTTTGGAAGCTAGCTCTCTTTGCCATGCTTTTGTTTTCAGTTTGTTAGTTCTTCTTGGTTTTGTAGTTTGACTACATAGTTCATTTAGGAATCTAGAAATAACCTGCTAGAAATATTGAGTTACACAGTCTATGATGTCTGTGATGAAATTACCATCCCATGCTGGCCACCAGTGGCATGCTAACCAAAATCTGATGAAGCATCTTTCCTCAGCTTACCCTGGCCTACAGTGATTTAAGAAACCCATACATCTTAGAGTCTAAATCTGGAAAAAATATATGATATTTATGACAGCACCTACCTGGGCAAAGGACAGATCCACACTCCATCTTTCCAAATGAACATGTGCTGTAAATCAACAAAGAAAAAAAAAGGGTTAGCATTCTCTCTGTGAAACAAGGACAATATATATGCATCAGAAATGGCAGAAATAGAAACAGTTTAGAACTGATAGGGCAATAAGAAATGCTCCATAATCAAGAAGATGCATCCCCTGACAACCATTGTATTTTTCACTTAAGTGATGGCTCTCATCTTTAGAGGGACAAAGCGACATATTGCACCTCCCTATACTGTTGGGAGGACAGACAACATGAAGAATCCATAAAAGTGTTTCTGCAAATGAACTACTTTGAAATTTGGTTCAAGCCATTGAAACAAAAATATAAAGGCTACGAGAAAATTATTGAAATATTAAAAGGATATTTTGGATCCAAATCACTAACAGTATACAACTGAGCTGAAGCAGTGTGCTGTGAACTGTGAATTTAGTGCATACTTGGATGAACCCCTAACAGACAGATTTGTTAGTTGCATTAACAGTGGATCTCATTAAAAAAGTTATCCGAATCAAATGCAACATCTCTTACAGCATGTGAGATTCTTTTGATGAAAGGAATGGTAGATATAGGCATACAAACATTTGAGGAAGTACAAGGTATGTTTCAGCATGATATACAAACTTTAAAGTTGAACAATAACCATAAAGGTAAAATGTTTTGTTAGCATTACACATAATAAAAAAAAAAAAACATTTCCCACAAGACTAATTCAACAGAAGCAAAGTGCCTTAATTGTTGGAGTGTTGGAAAAATAATGAGAACATACTACTCAGCAACAGCTCCTCGTGGTCCTGCAGAGTGGTCCTAGCAGCAGAGAACTGAGAAAAGCGACTACTTTCCTGATTTAAGTATTTTTTGATGTTTTTTACCTGAAATACCTTGTCTTGCTTACCTTGAACAAGCTTAAACTGTTTTTTTAACTGTTTGTTGCATTATACATTATCTGCACTTAAAGTTTCATTTAATCGAAAATTGGTCAAAAGTTGTTTGTTTGTTTGTTAATTTAACTGTTGAGGCTGCCCACTAAAGTGTTCTAGCCTGTGTAACTGATTTACTACTGTTTCCTGCATTTCTGTGTGCTTTCTATCTCAAAAACAAAAAAAACAAAAAATATCCTTGTTTTCCCGCCTCTCCTTGACTAGTTTAGACCAGTATACAGGCTTTGCTGTATTCTGGGCTGTGGTGTAGTTCCTGTGGTGTCCATTGCCTTACTTGGATAGAAGGAAGTTTCTTTGCTCACCAGTGGGAGTGGGGAGCCTTGAGCAGCCTATCTGTCCCTGAAGGAGTGACCTCAGCACAAGAGCTTGTAGTAATTGGTTGTTTTGGACCATTTCTAGCTCTTTTGAAGTTCCCTGTTTAAAATCCGCCTCTGAGCCTTTTTTTCCTGGCTATACTACTCAGCAACAGCTCCTCGTGGTCCTGCAGAGTGGTCCTAGCAGCAGAGAACTGAGAAAAGCGACTACTTTCCTGATTTAAGTATTTTTGCTATTTTTTACCTGAAATACCTTCTCTTGCTTACCTTGAACAAGCTTAAACTGTTTTTTTAACTGTTTGCTGCATTATATATTATCTGCACTTAAAGTTTCATTTAGTCGAAAATTGGTCGAAAGTTGTTTGTTTGTTTGTTAATTTAACTGTTGAGGCTGCCCACTAAAGTGTGCTAGCCTGTGTAACTGATTTATTACTGTTTCCTGCATTTCTGTGTGCTTTCTATCTCAAAAACAACAACAAAAAAAAAATATCCTTGTTTTCCCGCCTCTCCTTGACTAGTTTAGACCAGTATACAGGCTTTGCTGTATTCTGGGCTGTGGTGTAGTTCCTGTGGTGTCCATTGCCTTACTTGGATAGAAGGAAGTTTCTTTGCTCACCAGTGGGAGTGGGGAGCCTTGAGCAGCCTATCTGTCCCTGAAGGAGTGACCTCAGCACAAGAGCTTGTAGTAATTGGTTGTTTTGGACCATTTCTAGCTCTTTTGAAGTTCCCTGTTTAAAATCCACCTCTGAGCGTTTTTTCTGGCAATACTACTCAGCAACAGCTCCTCGTGGTCCTGCAGAGTGGTCCTAGCAGCAGAGAACTGAGAAAAGCGACTACTTTCCTGATTTAAGTATTTTTGCTGTTTTTACCTAAAATACCTTCTCTTGCTTACCTTGAACAAGCTTAAACTGTTTTTTTAACTGTTTGTTGCATTATATATTATCTGCACTTAAAGTTTCATTTAGTCGAAAATTGGTCGAAAGTTGTTTGTTTGTTTGTTAATTTAACTGTTGAGGCTGCCCACTAAAGTGTGCTAGCCTTTGTAACTGATTTATTACTGTTTCCTGCATTTCTGTGTGCTTTCTATCTCAAAAACAAAAAAACGAAAAAAATATCCTTGTTTTCCCGCCTCTCCTCAACTAGTTTAGACCATTATACAGGCTTTGCTGTATTCTGGGCTGTGGTGTAGTTCCTGTGGTGTCCATTGCCTTACTTGGATAGAAGGAAGTTTCTTTGCTCACCAGTGGGAGTGGGGAGCCTTGAGCAGCCTATCTGTCCCTGAAGGAGTGACCTCAGCACAAGAGCTTGTAGTAATTGGTTGTTTTGGACCATTTCTAGCTCTTTTGAAGTTCCCTGTTTAAAATCCGTGTTTGCACGGCTTTCTTGTGATTGTGCATAGCAGCGCCGGTTAAACTTTTCTGGCTCCGCCAAGTCTGCTCTTCAAATTTTCCCTTAAGAAAGCTCTACTCTTATAATAATCTAGTCTAATCGCTTTATTATAAGCCTAGCACTTGTTCTCAAAACCTCTCTTCTAAGTAAGCACTCAGTAACTAAAGTAAGCACTACATCCACCTACCTTCCCTGTGAGTACCCACTTCCCTTAAAGGCACAGCACTCCCTTATAATATTCTAGCATGTCGAGTGGTAGATTGCTGGCATCCTCTCCGGTTCAGCTGGTTAATCTGGGAATCTTGAGACAATGCTACAATTGTCTCATGTACACAGACAACCCTCTCCTCCTCCCAACAAACACAAATACATGTGAGAGATGCAACTATATAGCCAAACTGGAGGCTGAACTCTCTCAACTCAGGACAGGCAAGACCAGACAGGAGGAGAAGGTAACCACACACACACCAAACCCAGTCCCACATAGACCTACCACAACTGCAAACCAAACACATAAAAACACAAAGACATACTCGGAGGCTCTAACAAAAAACTTACCAAAACAACAGAGGCTCCCAAAGCAGACACCCAGAAATCCACCACGTCAAAACATAACACATGCATCACATACTTCAATAAATCAGTGTGTCAACAATCACAGCCCTTAAGGCCAAACACCATGCCTGATACACTAGTAATAGGTGACTCTATAGTCATTCACACCGACGTTCCGCTTACCAGGCTGAACAAGGAGAGGGTAACGGTGAGCTGCTTATCGGGAGCTAGGATCCGCCACATAACACACGCACTCAGGTCACTCCAAAGCAAGTACAAATATGACTCCGTCATTGTCCATGCCGGCGTGAATGACCTGAGACGTACCTCCCTGGACTACATGAAAAGAGACATAGAGGAGCTCTCTGATTATGTAGCCCAGGCTGGTATGACCCTGACCCTGAGCAGCATCTTGCCCTCACCAAGAATGATGCCACAATACAAAGACAAGATGACCAGCTTTAATAATTGGCTCAAATACTGGTGTCATTCTAGGGGGATCCAATGTCTGTCTGCTTGGGATGACATGCTGGACAAGCCACGCTGCTTCGCAAGGGACGGCTTGCATCTGTCACCACTGGGCTTCTGGATATTGGCTAAGGCTCTTGCCTCCCCCATAGTGCTTTTTTTAGGCAAAGCTCAAAAGACAAACCCACCTCCTTAGAAAACAAAAATGGAAAAAAATTAAGGGTAATGCTGCTCAACGCCAGAAGTCTAAATCTCAAGATGCAGGCTCTCGAAGCACTCCTCAGTATGGAGGACATCGATGTCTGTGCAGTAACTGAAACCTGGTTCAAGGCTCCTGAGAGCACCCCAGCGCTACCAGGCTATACCTCGTATCATGCTTTTCGGCCCCAAAACACGGGCCAAACCAAAAAGGGAGGGGGAGTGTCCATATTCATCAAGGACACCCACACCTCCAGGTTAGAGGCAACACATGAAGCATCAGAGACCATCCAGGTGCAACTAACCGTAGGCAAAACTGCTATACAACTGGTAGCATGTTACAGACCACCCTCCCAATCTCAGAAACCCCACTCAGCCTTCCTGAAGACGTTGGAGGACATGAATGTCTCACCAAACACCATCATATTGGGAGACTTCAACTACCCTAACATAGACTGGGTGCATTATTCTGGCCCAAACACCGTAGCCCAAAGGTTCCTGGAATTCATAAATTCAAACGCAATGGAACAGCTAGTCACCTCTCCCACAAGGGGAGATAATATACTAGACCTGATCATCACAAACATGGGGACAAAGTGCTCCACACCGGAAGTATACCCTTCACTAGTGAGATCTGACCACAAACTAATCACCCTGGATATACATATCCCACCTCCACCCCCAACACAAAAGACTACAGTGAAAAACTTCTCAAAAGCCAACTTTACACTTCTTAAAACTGAGATGGTATCCTTTAAGCCCACTGGGACAGTGGAAACCACATCCCACAATGCAGAATCCTTCACAAATGCTTTCTACGGACATCTCCAAGAATGCATGGATCATGCAATCCCAAATAAAACCAAGACCCTCTCCACCAAGGGCAGGCGTCCTGTCTGGTGGACCCCAGCCATAAACAAATTGTATAACAAAAGAAGGAAGCTACTGCACATCAGAGCAAAATCCCATAAAGAGAAGGCATCTCTGATCAGCACTAGTAGAAAGCTACGTTCTCTCATAAAAACATCCAAGGCCAACCTTGACAGAAAAATCGCTATGGACACTAAAGATAACCACAAGGTCTTCTTCAGCTATGTTAGAAACCTGGGTGGAAACCCTCAGATATGTTCAGCGTTAGTTCACAATGACAAAAAATACACTGAACCCACAGATATTGCCAACATTCTGGCAGACAGGTTCAGTGCAAATTTCTCCCCTCCCTCACCCCCAAAAGAAGAAATACTTATCCCAGCTGAATGTAACCTCCCTGTCATCTCAGATGTCCAGGTGAAAACCGCCCTCAGCAAAGCTAAAAACACAGCATCAATGGGACCTGACGGTATCCCGGGTTGCGTGCTACGTGAACTCCAAGAGGAGCTAAACCCGCACATAAAAATGCTATTTAACCTTAGCCTTACTACAGGATATGTACCTGAAAACTGGCGTACAGCAACAGTAGTCCCACTCCACAAAGGAGGCACCTCTACTGACCCTGGTAACTACCGCCCCATAAGCTTAACCAGCCTGGTCTGCAAAGCTATGGAAAGAATCATTATGGAACTAATAAATAGAGACATTGGGGACTTACAGACACTTGATCCCACCCAGTTCGGCTTTGTAAAAGGCAGATCCTGCCTTTTAAACCTGGTTGACTTTTTCGAAACAGTCACTAGAGCCATTGACGAGGGCAAAGCAGTCCATACAGCCTACCTGGACTTGGCTAGAGCTTTCAACACAATACCCCACTCTGGCATCATAGACAAGCTCAACAGCTTAAATGTAAATCCATATGTCACAAGATGGGTGGCAAACTGGCTAAAGGATAGAACCCATAAAGTCAAAATCGCTAGAGCCATGTCAGACTCAAAGCCAGTGACAAGTGGTGTCCCACAGGGCTCTGTCCTGGGACCCCTCTCAGATGTGGAAGCAAACATGGGAGGGTTGTGGCTGACAAAGTTCACAGATGACTGCAAACTAGGCGCCATAGTCAATACACCAGCTGACACATACATCCTACAGAAAGGCCTCACTGAAACGGGCAACTGGTGCCGGAGTCATAGCCTTAAACTAAATGCCAAAAAATGTATAGTCATCCCCTTTTGGAAAAACAAAGAGCCCACAAATTATCACATAGGCGGTAACCCACTGAGTACGGAAAAAGTAATGAGAGACCTGGGGACCCAAGTCGATAGTGACCTCTCATTTGACACCCACGTTGCCAAAATGGTTAGAAAGACTTTCTACCTTGCCCACCTTATCATGAAGGGATTCACATCCAGATCAAAGGAGGTCATTGTGCCCCTGTACTCCTCCCTTATCAGGCCCATGATTGAGTACAATGCCCCATTTGGTATGTACCTCACCCGGCACTTGCAACAGCTAGAGAGACCCCAAAAGTACCTCACCAAGAGGATCAAGGGTCTCCAACATATGTCATATGCTGCCAGACTAAAGAAACTCCAACTCTATTCAGTAGCATACCGCCTAATCAGAGGTGATCTGTGCCTGACGTACAAGGCCATGTCCAATCAGGAATTGATGGACATGCTCCACCTCAAAAAATCCAAATCCATCAGAACCACGAGAGCTACAGATTTGAACCTCAGCTCAAATATGAATAGGACATGCTGGAGGGACAGATTCATAACTCAGAGGCTTCCCATACTCTGGAACAGAATCCCAGTTCATGTTAGGCAGAGCCTCTCACTGACTCTCTTCAAGAGAAATCTTGACGAGTGGATGGGAGATCATAGGTTTACCCCAGGGGTCATCTCTGTGTCACTACTAGACAGAGGCACAGTAAACTAATTATATTATGTAAGGGGGTCTTCACTGTGTCACTACTAGACAGAGGCACAGTATTCTAAATCTATTCTGTACACTTTTGTACCATTACATGGGGTGGCGAAAGCCACATCACTATGGCTAGGCTTATAAATGCCCCAGGGCAGATAGCCTAGTACCAAACTATGAAACTATGAAACTATGAGCAAGATGCTGTCCTAAGTTATCAGTACAGGTAAATGTTTTGAATAAAGAAAATACAAATTATATCTAAAGAAGGATTACCAATATTTCATTCCTAAGTGATAAAGGAAAGAACTATTTATAGTTACCTGACAAATGACAGAAAGACTGATGTGCAGTGCCTCATATATACAAGAAGGTGTTTCAGTCAATTTTTCCAGCAAAATTATTACACATTACTAGAGTTAAACTATGTATACTAGAGATAATTTATCAGAATTGAGCTAGATCTGGTTATTAAGAAAGGGAAAAAAATCAGACTTCATTAGTTACGATGAACGGTAATGGTCATGGGGTTTATATCAGAAGTGCAGGGCCCAGTAATATGAGGTGTGACACTTCAAACAATAAAGTACATTCATAAGGAAAAACAGCGAAGTCTGAATATTACGATTATATTTTTCAAACATTTGGTCATCTCACTTGATACTTTATTGTAGCTCCAAAACTGCTGTACCTCAAAGTAGAGGAAATAGTTCCAGATGTCACAATTTTAAAGTTATTAAAAATTCCTTTATTGGCACCTGCCATTCTGCAGTACTGAGTGTGTCACAATTAATAGTCCTCCAACACTTAGCATTTATTTCTGGTATGTGTGAGAAGAATGAAGGCAAAAAAGCTTGTGTGAAACTTTTAACAGATAAAACTTGTGAGTCAAAGTTTATCAAATGAGTTAGCAGTATACGACATGTTTGAAAGATACGCTGAGGTATTTTGTGAAGAACTGTGCATACATGGTGCGAATGAAAGATGCTGCTTTTGTGAATTTGAATAAAAACAGAGGTTTTCAGGCTCCTACTAAATTATGGCCAGGCAGAAGACCATCAAAAAGCTCAGCCACATTACCCAATACTGGTGGGAGACTAGCAGTGTCTCCCATTAATAGAACTTCTCCATATATCCCTGGGGAAAGTCTGCGTTCACCAATCCAGTCATCCAAACTGTTTTTTAAAGACTGCTAGTGAAGTATTCTGCTTGCTACGTAAGAGAAGCCTATTCCAGAAATGGGGTAAACGTTGGCTTAGGCATCTGTTGTTGATGTGATAGTGCATTTTATTTGTAAGAAATAACTTTATTCATAAACTACTTTTGCAGTAAGAAAACCAGAACTTAAAACAGTGCAGATCTTTACCAAGATTTCTGTTTTAGCGGAGAGATAACATCAATTACATCATAGGCATGAGTATATGTTGGAACAAAGGCATTTGATATACCTGTGATTAAGGTATTTCTAAATATTATAAGTAAATGAGTTGTTGTCAAACAAACCATGATGTCTGTACCTGTCATTTTGCTTTCATTTTGTTATTATGCAGGCAAGAGCCACCAGACAGCTCTAAACTTCTTATCCCTTTGATAACATTGGTTATTTCCACAGGTGAATGTGTGTGTGGGGATATTGCTGCTTCCTTTTCTCGTAATACACTTCTTTGCTACCAGAATCATTAAATGTAAAGCTCTTTACTTAAGGTGTTCAGGTGTGAAGGGGTCTGTGAGACCTAAAAAATATAGCTGCAGTGTAAGGTTTATAGGTTCATTCAGTGTAATCCCTAACTTACATTGTAATGTCATAAAAATTCCTGAAGTTTAGGAGATCCCTAAAATATACCAATTACCCTAACTCAGAAAATATTTAACGTAGTAGAGACTTGGTTCCTAAAACGTTGCCTTCTCTTGAATCACAAAAAAACAAAGCTCCTTCTCTTTACTCCTACCCGTAAATCCATGCCTTTAGATTTCTCTGTTATTTCTAACAATGGCAGCCTCATATCCCCTGATTCTACCACCAAACCCCTAGGAATTACAATAGACAATTACCTCAGCTTCGATACCCATATTAATAACACTATAAAAACAGTCAACAGAAAAATGGGCTCCCTATACAGGATCAAATACTTTCTCACTCCAACAGCCAGAACTACTATTGCCCACTCTCATCTAATCTCAACACTTCTCTATGCCTCACCAATTTACACCAACCTATCAAAGAAGAATCTTCTCAGACTAACTACATCTTACAATAACATTGCCAGATTTGCTACTGGTAATCCCTTTAGAACTCATCACTGTCAGAATCTAAAACAACTAGGATGGCTTGAACTGCAAAATCAGCTTCATTTTAACCAACTTACCATTGCTCATGAGATCTTCAACCAGCCTAACAACATTTCTATACTCTCAAACCTCATTACTCCGTATAAAAATCTTAATACCTTACGCTCTGCTAATAAACTTCTACTTAGTATTAGTAAGTCTAACAACATGGCAGGTAAGTCTCTTTTCTCAAACACAACTGGGAAATACTGGAACCTTCTACCTAGTGATCTTACTTCACCTTCCTTCCCTACCCCACTTCAGACAAAAACTCAAAATATACCTTAGAACACACTGGTTATGCCCTTGCACCAACCCTGACTAACCCACTACCTCTGTGACTAAATTTCTCCTAACTCCACTCTGACTTTTAATTCAATGCTCTTTACTGCAAACTTTTCAAGAATTGTCAACCCGCATACAGTTATGATCTACCTCACATGGATATCTTGTTCAATATGTTGTAAATACTCTTATGCAACCATTCTCAGGAATTGTAAACCTGAAGAAAGTTCAATCTACCTCATGTGAATATCTTGTTCTATATTATCGTAAATATTGTTTTGTTCTGCAATGTACTGTAAAATGTTTTGTATCATCTGCTATGTTAACTTGATTGTAACCTTATACACACTGTTTTGAATTTGTAACCTTATACATACTGGTATAATAGATCTGTCTTGGAGCTTTTCTCCCCGGGCCTCTACTGAAAATGGACATATATCCAGTTGGACTAGCCCGGTCAACAAATGTAAAATAAATAAATAAATAAAATATGCAACCAGTCTCCAAGATCCAGACCTTTCCATCTCCAGCATATAACTGATATACTGGGGAACAAACTAGCCAGTCTGGAAAGGGTACAAAATACAAATGTACAAGCATTGCCACCTAAACGGTTCTACATTTTCTGGATCTGGAGGCATACCTAAAATACTTTTTTTCCTAGGCTTCCTAGGGGAATAGGGACACTAGATTAATCTCCCATTCAATCCTATTATCTGTCTGATTTACAAATGTCCTTGTGAAGGAAATTTTTATAGGCTTTGCTAATATGCTCCTTTTTTAGAAAACTCAAATGTCTATTTTCTCAAATCCAAGAAACAAGATGCAAAATATTCTGAGACAGAATCTTATATGTATATATATATATATATATATATATATATATATATATATATATATATATATATATATATATATATATATATATATATGGAGCCTCTGAATGTCTAAAGACAATGATTTCAAAAAATTCACCCTAATCCCATGGTTTATACCATTGTTGGAATGTTTGCAATGGCATAAAGCATCCTTCAAATAGTAACTGGCTACAATACCTAAGCTCTTGGCACTTCTGAAGTAATTCTCTGTCTTCTATAGGTAAAAAGGGTACACTGTGGAATTGCAATCATTCATCCAGTAACACAAGTCATCTGCATTCGATATAGCTGTTACTGATATTAAGAGCCACAAATAAAATAGTATGGCTATTGATTTGCCTCACAAACAGATTTTTATACAGGGATGTAGGTCCTCCCAACAGTTTGATACTTAACATTTTCCATATTAAAATATAACACTCTATAGATAACATAAAATATCTGCACTGTATTGGCCTGATGTATTTTCCACAGGCAGGGAGACTCGGCCCTCCTGCACCTACCTGGAGTGTAAGGATTTCTTTAGAAATTATGTGCTTGCCTCCTCACCATATGAAGTTAGAAGTTAATGTTATTATTTGTGATAGTAATGTTTGTGTCCACTGAGTGAATAAACCCCTGTACTTGATATACAACTAAGGGCAGAATAAACCACACGATGCATGTATTCTCTGTGGCATATCAAAACAGATTACCTTCCAGTGAGAAAATAAAGGTTTAAAGTGTATTGTTACACTTTTCCTACATCTGTGTTTTATAGTTCATTTTCTTTCTGGATGTACTCTTGATGTTAAAAACAGAAAGTGGTTTGAAAGCATAAGAAATATTTTTTTTATCTTTTAGTTTTACACTTGACTTAGTTTTTTCTTATAAACACACCTACAAAATGATGTCATGTTAGTTGTTGGTAATAATTTGCATGCATGTACAAAGCATTATGGATAATCAAAAGCAGCATTCTTTTTTGTAGGAACAGCTACTTATTTACAATATAGTTTAACTAATATAATAGGAAATGTGTCAATCTTGCAAGGATGGGTGCTCCTCCTGTGAGAAATAGCTGACAAATTGTCCTACTGGGAAACAAGCCTCTCTTATTTCTGCATCTAGCATGGGAAAATGTTAGCATATACAGTAATGTAGGTAGTGAGGGACTGTGGGTACACTCTTTCACAATATCATGTTAGGCATTTTCAGTTTTAAGAAAATTTTCAAGAGGTGGTGCTTATGAATGTAATTAATTGTAAAAATAGCAGACTATTTGCCTTAAATACTGTAAAATGTAACATGATATATGGTAAAGAGATTACTCCCATTACCAAGGGTTGGTTATTTAGATTTAAGGAAAGTGTGACAATGTACTTTATCTTTCAGTAGCAACTCTTGATTGTTTACTTCTTTGGATTTTTTGTACTGTAGAATCTATCTTAAGGCCCATTTATTTTATACAGTTATGTCTTCCCAGAAAGGGGTACAGAGTGAGGAGTTCCTGTGATTGAAAATAATGAATTCTGAGTACCTCTGTCTTAAGTATATTAATTTTATATCCAGACTGTGATCCAAAGTCTTGTAATATATAAAATACTCTAGGTAGGTCCCTTTCAGGACTTTTTCATAGATTCATAAGTGATTACAAGGCTAACCATCTTGGTGTGCTTTTTTAAACCTAGCCATGCCACTCAAATGTATCTGACAAGTTTTCATACCCTAGGGTTATTTTATATAGAGTAATAAGTTATCTTCATATAATGAAAGCTTATATTCCTAACCAGCTATGTTATATCCTTCCACTTCAGAAGGTCTGACTTTTAATGGCTAATGGCTCCAAGTATAGTCTGAAAAGTAGTGAGGAGAGTGGGCAGTCCATTCGCGTGCTTCTTGCTAAGGGAATGTGGTGAGAAAATTGGGTTTCATTCTTAATTCTAGCCTCTGATCCTAAATATATTGCCTATAGCATTTGTATAAATATGGGGGGGGGGGGGGAGACATTTGATCCAGCAGACTCTACTGAAGGCTTTCTCTGCATCCATACCGGTAATTAAAAGAAGGGACATTTACTTCTCCACATCCTCCAGTATCAATAAGGTCTTTACAAGATTGTCAGAAGTAGCACAGCCAACAGTCAAAAAGGAGTAATCACTATGAATAAGTTGTGGTAGTCTCCTGCGCAATCTTGCTGTCATTATTGACACAGTCATAGTTTAAAAGTGAAATAGGTCAAGTCTATCTTCCTGTCATCAAAGAGTGGCAGGGGCAGTTTCTAGATATACTTGGTTAGCAAATTTTGGCAAAGCTGTTGCAAAAACTTTCCTCAATCCATTCATATGTTTCAAAGGGGAGATGATCTGGGCCAGAGGTCAGTTTGAAGGGTGCTAATTTTACTTTTTCCAATGAAACGCTGTTCCTCAAGGATGGTCCTTTGCAGTGAAGCAAGTTTAATCTTACTCTGAGTAGTGAGAAATCTTACATATGTTGCCAGAAAAGATCTGAAATGATCCTTAAAATCTTCTAAATTCTGGGATGTGTACCTCAAAGTAAGTCTGAAGGCCATCCACCCTGCTACCCACTCCTTAAATTTCATTTCAAACTTAGGGCCCTTACAATATTATGCTTCCAACAGCCACCCCAGGAATCAGTCTCAGACAAAAAAATCTACAAAGAAAGATGAGTGATCTGATAGTTGTGTTGTACTGCAGTCTAGGTTCTAAACTAATTCAGAGGGTTCCTTAGCCACAAATATTTTCTCAATTCATGAGAAAGAATCAAATCAATATGACAGGCAAGTGCACTAAAAAGAGGGGGAAGTTCAACTGCACTAGTATATCTTGCATCCATGTAATTAATAAAAATATATACAGTGCTTTACTTATTGCTGGTACATGTGTTTGACAGGGGCCTGAATCTACCTCCACAGTTGTGCAGACCATATTCCAGTCTTCCTCCCAGATCACCATGCTGTCCTGAAGCTCCATCCTCTCATGCAACATATTTAAAAATATAGCCACATAGATACCTTGGACGAACTACTGTGACAGGACTAGCCAACTGGCAGTGTAAACCTTGGCTCTAGCTGACTGTCATTGTTGAAGCAACACCTTGACCCCAAGTGCACAAATGGGAAAAAAGGGGATGAGAATGGATAGGTTCCTGGGAGGACATATCTATTTAAAAGAGTAATATTCCTGCAATTTACAACCCCTTTAAGCATGATATATCTGCCTGCTTCATCTATAAGCTGTGCCACTGGTTGAAATGGTAAGCTCCTTCTTCATAGGTGCATAGGTTAGTACTAAGCTAACTGCCCTTGCAAGCCATTTTAAGTCTAGCGAATTATCCCTTGTGAGACTCAAACCCTGCACTTTGTGTTTGTAAGGCAAACACCTTAACCATTAGGCCACCCTCCCTATTTTCTCAATTCATGAGAAAGAATCAAATCTATATGACAGGCAAGTGCACTAAAAAGAGGGAAAGTTCAACTACACTAGTATATCTTGCATCTATGTAATTAATAAGAAGTTATGTACCTACCATAACGTTCCATGTTAGTTGTCTTCTTCTCGCCTTCTTTCTTACTGGTTGGGTTCGGAGCCGATCCTCGGCTCCGACTCGGCCATCTACTAAAGCTTGAGAGCTATTTACTGGCTTGAGGCCTCCCCATATCCCACAATGCTTGGCACTAGATACCCAGATCTTGTTTGGCAGAGCTAACACCATAGAAAAATTTCAAGGACACCTGTCCAAACTTGCCAGAGGAAGAAGGCCTCAAAAAGGGACTCTTCTTGGTCTGTCCAGGCTAGGGGGATGGAGGGTGGACGCAAGAAAGAAGGCGAGAAGAAGACAATTAACATGGAACGTTATGGTAGGTACATAATTTCTTAATGTTAAGTTGTCTATCTCGCCTTCATTCTTGCTGGTTGGGACAGCGTCCCTAGCACCTTAGTCCTGGGTGGCTCATCGGAACAGACTCTTGAGCACAGTGGAACCAAAATCAGCTCTACTCCTAGAGGCCATATCCAACTTATAATGTGAAATGAAAATATGAGGAGTGGCCCATGTGGCTGCAGCACAAATAGATTCCATTGGTAGTCTTGCTTGAAAAGCTACCAAAGTAGCTAACGCTCTGGTGGAATGACCTTTAGGTTTAGTAGGGAGTTCTTTATGTCTCAGTTGATAAATCAAAGTAATAATAGAGGACAACCACCTGGATAAGGTTACTTTAGAAACTGGCAGTCCCTGTTTGCCCTCAGCATAGGACAGGAAGAGTTGGTCTGATTTTCTTGTTTGCTTAGTCCTATCCAACGTAATTGCCTATGAACGTCCAGTTGGTGTAACTTTTGTTCAGCTTTGTTCAAATAGTTAGGAAAAAAGACAGACAGATCAATAGCCTGATTCAGGTTTGTTTCAGAAGGTATCTTGGGCAGAAATTAAGGATTAGTCCTGAGTGAAACTCTATCTTTATGAAACACAAGGTAAGGAGGACGAATACAGAGGGCTTGAAGTTCCGAAACTCTACTAGCTGAGGTGATGGCTACTAAAAAGAGAGTCTTCCAGGAGAGTAATTTTAAGGAACAGGAAGCCACAGGTTCAAATGGGGGAAGAATCAAGGAAGCTAATATCAAGTTTAAATCCCACGGAGGCGGGGGATCTCTGACCAGGGGCCTAAGCAAAATAGTCCCTTTAAGAAAGGCCTTGCAAGGTTTGTGGGACATGATGCTGGTTTCTGACAGGCCATGGTGGAAATTTGCAATAGCAGCTAATTGGACCCTAATGGTGGCAGACGAGGAGCCAGCTTGAAAAAGTTCTGCTAAAAAATCTAGAACGTGATGGACAGGGTAGATTTGTGTGAAGAAAGGATAATTTCACACACCGGCTGAGAAATATGTGGAAGCCTGGCTAAGGTTGGAAGTGGAGCAACCAAGCCGTGAGGTTGAGAGACTGAAGGGATCGGTGCAGCCCGCCCAACTGATGGACCAAGAGGTCTGGCACTGGGTCCAGATTCCAAGGCTGCTCCAGCAGGTGACGATGCAGGAATGGGAACCAAATTTGTTGAGGCCAGTAAGGGGCAATGAGGATCATCCTGGATCCCAATGCGGTCGATTTCTGAATTAGCTTGGGAATTAGGGGAAAAGGTGGGAATGCATACAGAAGACCCCAGGGCCAATTGTGAACTACAGCGTCTCTGGGGGAGTGGCTGGGAAGGGGGAAGAGAGTGAAGAAATCGTCGCACTTGCTGTTGAGAGGAGTTGCGAAAATGTTGCAGCAAGGTTGACCCCATCTGTGGAAAATTTTGTCTGCTACTGACTGATTGAGAGACCACTCGTGAGGCATGAGAATAGCTCTCCTTAGCCTGTCCGCTATGATGTTGGACTTCCTGGGGAGGTGCGTTGCTGTCAGAAACCGTTGAGAGGAGATCGCACACTGCCAGAGTCTGAGTGCTTCTTGACATAAGGGATAGGACTTGGTTCTGCCCTGCTTGTTGATGTACCACACTACAGACATATTGTCTGTTTGAATTGCAATAGTCCCGGTGGGTAGAGAGTCCTGAAGAGCTTGCAACGCTAAAAGCACCGCTCTCATCTCCAAGACATTTATGTGCAGGTGGTACTCTAGAGGTTGCCAAGTGCCCTGGACAGTCCTGCCCTGAAAATGCCCCCCCCCCCACCCGATCGGGGAGGCATCCGTGGTCACTGTGGCAACAGGAGGAGGAAGAACAAATGGTCTGCCCTGGAGTACTAGAGGGGAGACCATCCACCAAGCCAGGTGGTCTTTGCATGATTGAGTGATTATTATCTTGTGAGACATCGGCAGTTGCTGAAAGGACCATTGGGTAAAATGCATCCACTGAAGAATCCGCTTGTGAAAATGAGCCAGGGGGACTAGTATGATTGCTGCTGCCATGAGACCCAACGTTTTTAGTACAAATCTGGCCTGAATCCTCTTGCACTGTAGTAAGACCTGCACATGCCAGCGAATGTCTGACACTCTGTCTAGAGGAAGTTTTGCGGACAGATCTTTTGTATTTAATCTTGCATCTATAAAGGTTATAGACTGACAAGGCGTCAATGCAGATTTTTCGAAATTTATTGAGATACCTAGCTTGGAGCAAGTTTGGATGGTATAATCCCTGGCTCGCAGTAGCTGATGCCTGGTGGAAGCAGTAAGGAGCCAGTCGTCTAGATATGGAAACACCTGGAATCCTCACCGTCTCAGGTGAGCCGTACCCACTGCCATGCATTTGGTGAACACCCTGGGGGCTGTGGTGAGACCAAAGGGCAGGGCTCTGAATTGATAGTGACTGGCTCCCAGCCGGAAGCAAAGAAACCTTCTGGAGCGCCTGTCCATTTTGATATGGTAGTACGCATCCTGAAGGTCTATGGAGCACATCCAATTGTCCTGACCCAAAAAGGGTAGAATGGACTGAAGCGTGACCATCCGGAACTTTGTTCTTTGAACAGATTTGTTTAACCTGCTGAGATCCAAAATGGGTCTCCAGTCCCGTCTTTTTTGGTACCAAAAAGAACTTGGAGTAAATTCCGGATCCTTGCTGGTCTGCTGGGACTGGCTGGATGGCCCTTTTTTCTAGCAGTTTTGAAATTTCTGGCACTGCTTGTTCCCTTAGACCAGGTGGAACATCTGGAAGGGACTTGGTTGTTTGTACAGGGGTGTGGACAAATGGGGATTTTGTAACCCTCGGATATGATGGACCGTACCCATTTGTCTTGTGTGAGGAGTTGCCAGGTTTCTGGGTACAGTGACAATCTTCCCCCGACTGCCTCTGAAGGTGGACAGTCGGGCAGCCCCTCAGGGGTGCTGAAAGGGTTTGTCAGAGAAAGAGTCTCTGCTACCCTGATTTTGTGGACCCCCTCTGCCCCTCGGGCGGTGTCTATTATTGTTCCCTCCCCTGCCCCTGGAAGGAAACTCGCCACGTGTGTCAGGCACGACTCCCTGGGGTTTCCGAAACCACATTTTCCCACTCTTCTGACCTTTGGGGTATGGTCTAGAGGGAGTAGAAAAATGGACTCCCACGGCAGAGAGAGTCTTGCCTTCCTGCTCACACCTGGTAAGGGTATCCTTGACCTGTGGTCCAAACAGAGCCGAACCATCAAAGGGGGTATTGGTGAATGATGCCTTAAAGGGGTCAGCAAAGTTACATAACCGCATCCAGGCATGTCTTCTCAAAGCCACGCCTGTACCTGCGGCCCTACTCACCCCATCAGATCCATAAGAAATGAGCCACATGGAGGAGTTGACGATTGAGTTAAGGGTCGCCAGCTGGGAGTTAATCTTATCTTGGGCCCCCGCAGCTGATGCATCCTGAAGGATATCACCCAGTTCCTTGAGAAGATCCCTTTGAAGGCGGGTGAAGTGGCACAGATAATTCAGTGACCGCATGGAAATAGTCGCTGAGGAAAACATTCGCTTCCCGTACCTGTCCATTGTCCTAGACTCTTTATTAGGTGGATGGACAGGCACCGAAGGGTCAGCCAACTCCTTCTTCGTGGCTGCTGCCACCACCATGACATCAACGGGGACACCTTTTGTCAAAAATTGTTTGTTGGGTGGGGCTGTAATGAACTTAGTGGGCCTACGGGGAGTTGGTTCCACTGTGTCCAGGGCTGACTATGCCCTTCGAGCCACTACTTTCATGAGCGGGTCGAAGGGTGGAGACACCCAGGAGGTGGAAGGGCAAGAACCAAATGCGTCCAGGTATACCGACTCGTCCTCGGAAGGGTTAAGGGCAGTCCAGTTCCCCCTCTGCTTAAGGATCTCTAGAATGTCCAAAAAAGAGGCATCCTCAGAGGGGGATCTTGGGGACCCTTCCAAATCCTCCAAGTCGGTATCAGACGTGACTGACTCGGGGGAGTCGACATGTTTCCTCTTACATTTTCTCTTCCGAGGGGGCTCCTCTGAAAGATCAGGGGATGTCTCAGAAGAGGAAGATATGCCCAATGAGGCGACCTGGAGCATCTGTTCTCCATGCTTGGGGTCAGGAGGGTGGGCAGAGACCGATGCAGGCACCATGGGGAGAGGAGCCAAAGGGGCCGATCGAGGAGCCGACTCAGGAGTCAGCATGCTCCTCATGACCTCGAAGGCATCCCTATCAGGCAGAGCAGAAGGTTCCTGCTCCGAGGAGATGTGAACCCCTCCCGGCACTGAGAGGGATGGCTTCGAGGCCGATATTGGGGCCGAGCTCACCTGCGCCGAAGCCCCGAGAGGGAGAACGGGGTCGGACAAGGGTCCGATGCCACTCACCCCCCGGAGCTGACGAGGGAGTCCTGGCACCCATATCCCTCCAAGGAAGGACCCAATGAAGAGATCGGAGCTGACGAAGGAGCCAAAAGGTGTGGTATCGGTTCCGATGTTTCCAAGATTCGAGCCCCAACCAGCTCCGGCTCCGAACACAAAGGGGGAGTCGGAGGAGGAATTGCTGAAGACACCGGGACAGCCACAGTCTGTTGAGAAGGGCTGGTTAACATTTGGGTCAGGGCCTGCGATTTAAGGAGCCTACTGACCACCCTCTCCAAGTCATGATCAGATAGCCTGGAGGACTGAGAGGAGTGGGACCTATGGCTTAGTTCAGACTGAAGCAATGGTGACCTCGGAGCCAAACGAACCGATTCTAGGGAAGGGGACCTAGAACTTTTTCGGCCCAAAGATGGTTCTGACACAAAAGTTGGAGCCGATTGAGGTCTAGAGATGTCGGCTCCAGCCGGAACCAAAAAGGAGGAAGATGCTCTGCCCGGCGACGGCTCCGAACTGGGAGCCGACGGTTTGGCAGGCTTTGAGGATTTCCCCAACTGAGGCTTCACTGGGGATCCCTCTGGCTTAAGTAAGCCTCTCAAAATAAGCTTGTTCCTATGCTCCTGCAGGACTCTTGGGCTGAAGGCATGACAGACTGAGCAGGAGTCCTGCAGGTGTAGGGAACCCGAGCAATACACACAAGAAGTGTGACCGTCTGTCAGAGACATCTTCTGACAGCACGAGTCACACTTCTTGAAGCCTGAAACTTTAGTATCCTTGGATATACTGGCAAGGGGATACTAAAGAGAGAAAAATTAAACTAGTGCTTAAACAAGGCACACAGAAACACTCACACACCCGCACTAGTTAAGCTAACAATAATAACTACAAAAAACTATCACCACACTTAATAACAACAACAACTATCCTTAATAAAAATATACAAATACTATAAGGCTAAACACTACTCCTATTAAGTACCAAAGGGGTGGGGTTAGCCACTAAAGAGAAGAAACAAGGGGGGGGGGGAGACTCTCTAACAAAAAAAAAAAAAAACGAGTTTCCTAGGTGGGATAAACTAGGGGATACACAGTCTAACTTCACTAAAAGGGAAGACTATCTAAATATACTAAAAATACAAGGTAATTTTTTAGCTAATAATACAAAAAAAAGGAATAATATGACCTGAGCCAGTAAAATTGCAACCTCGTAGCTGAAGCGGCAAACGAGATCTGGGTATCTAGCGCCAAGCATTGTGGGATATGGGGAGGCCTCGAGCCAGTAAATAGCTCTCGAGCTTTAGTAGATGGCCAAGTCGGAGCCGAGGATCGGCTCCGAACCCAACCAGTAAGAATGAAGGCGAGATAGACAACTTAACATTAAAGACTTACTACCAGAAGAGTAATTCCCCTCCCCATATCACCAAACAGGATGAAAACTATATAGTGCATTTAGAATTTTCCAGTTTAATGTACTCTGAAGAGCTTAGGTATGTCTCCTGCAAGAAAATAAAATGAGGTTGTATCTGCGTAATATATGCAAGGACCCTTGACTTCTTCATTTCATTTGTTAAGCCATTCACATTCCAGAATAACAGCTTGTAGGTGTGCCAGAGCAAAATGGAATATTAAACGTTAATTATTTCTTTATTCCTAATATTGCTCAGTTGACCTTGATATTCTCCTGTTTTTATTACTGTGCTAAGTTTTACATGTTTGATCTCTCTCATTGTAATGATAAAACAGACAAAAGTGTAACAGAGGGATAATAGCAACTGTATACAATGTTTATGGAGCAACTCCCAAAGAGAAGATATCCCTTCTTTGTCAAAGCAGACAGAAGGTTTTTAAAGTCTCCCTCTATAGAGGGGCTGAAGAGGTATGATGGAAATAATCCTGCCATAACAGAAGTAAGAAAATAGGAAAGAACAAACTAGATGTGTTACAAAGCTCCATCCTGCTCCAGACCCACACATGGTTCAGAGGATGCTGTCAATAAATTTCAGCCTTGTCAGGTATTAAAGATCAGCCCAATGCTTGATATATTGGCACAAAGAAAAAGAAAATATTTTCATCAATATTTTATAATCTAAAATCGTCCCAGATTGTCTAGAACCAGTCCTACGCAAATTAACTAGTAGTACATTCTTCTGCCTGGATAGCATATGTTTTAAATGAGGGAACATCTCCATTTGATTGACATTGTTTGGGCCAAGCCAAGCTATGCTGCTCTTAGTTGAGTTCTCCACTCGTTTATCCATTGTCAAAAGGTTTACTGATGAAGAGTTTCAAAGCCCCTGAATGGCATCCTAGGGAGAATCAAAGGTATGTGGTCCACTGGGCAGCCATATCTTTAAATTAGTTGGATAGATTAGTCAATATTTCTATCTGTTTCTCCTGGAGATGTAGGTCATTGGGCAGAAGCTAGCTCTCTGCGACCTGGTCTGCACAGCATAGTCATTCTCCACCAATATCTTCACTCCGTTGATTCTGTGTGCTGATACAGAGGTCCAGAATACAGACAGTATTTTTTATTTCCATACAAGTGGATGAATTGGACCAAAATTGGTCTGGGAAATCTGTTCTTTTGCACAGATGGTAGAACTTCTCTATGGGCCTGTTCGATATGTAGGCCCTGCTTGCATATCCCAAGCCATTCATTTAGCTTACTTTTTACAGCTTCTACAGAGTCATTGCCTTCAATTTTCTCCTGACAACCTATAAGGCAAATATTTTTTTTCACCTGCCCTATCTTCTAAGTCTACTAATTTCAACTTAGAATACATAGGCAGTGTTTCAGCTGATTGAATTCAGGCTCGTATGTTGTAATCACTTGGTTGAAGCTGTTTCCATGTCTTTAATCTTATCTCTTCCATCTATATAGTCCACCAAAGAAGGATTATTTTTTTGCAGTTCTAACATCACTAGGTCAAACTTTTGGTCAAGGTTTTCCATTTCTGTATCTCTGTCTATAGAGCAACAGGCTATCATGGTAATTATCAACCTAGCTGGTGGGGCAGGAGTTTCTGATATAGCCATCAATGTTTTTTGCCCCTTATGAACCTTTTATGTTAAGTTGTCTATCTCGCCTTCATTCTTGCTGGATGGGTTCGGAGCCGACCTCGGCTCCGACTCGGCCACTCTAAAGCTCGAGAGTTGGTTCCACCGGCTCGAGGCTCCCCTTATATCCCACAATGCTAGGCGAGCGTTACCTCAGATCTCGTTTGCCGCTACAGCTTCGAGGTTGGTTGCTTCTACCGGTTCCTGGTGAGTGTTAGCTTTTTATTCAAAAGTTACTCTTTTTTTTCCCCTTTTAACTTTAATTCTTCCTAAATTAGTGTAGGATATATATCTTTATCCCCGACCCTAATTTTCCCCGTTTCTTGTTAAAAGAACCGTTGGTTCTTCCCTTGGGCCTTTGGCCTTCCCTTCCCTAGGGTGTGTTTGTGTAGTTTTACTTTAACTTTTTTGTGCTTAGTTATTAGTATTTTACTAAATTTGTAATTATTTTAGTATAAATAATTTTTTCTGACAGGGTATAACTGTGTGTTTGGGTGTGTGTTAGTGTACACCTGTCAGTTACTGAAATGTCAAAGGAAGCAAAGGTCTCTGGATTCAAGAAGTGTGATGCGTGCTGTCAGAAAATGTCTCTGACAGACGCTCACACTTCTTGTGTCTATTGTCTAGGGCCTTTGCACCTGCAGGATTCCTGTGCTGTGTGCCATGGCTTCAGCCCCAGGGTCCTGCAGGAGAGAAAAAACAAGCTGATTCTCAGAGGCTTGTTAAAGCCAGAGGATTCCCTGTCAGTTTCAACAGGGAAGCCCTCTAAGGCATCGAGGTCTTCGGCCCGCTTCTGAGCCGAGACCTCAGGTTGTTCAACCTTTGCCTTTATCGGCTCCGGCTGGAGCCGATAAGACTCAGCCCACAGTTTCTGTGGCTTCCTCGGCTTCGGCCGGAGCCGAGGTTATCGAGGTACCCGTGTCGGCTCCGACAAGGTCGTCGGAACCGACAACCAGAAAGAGGTCTAGGTCACCTTCTCTTGGCTCCGTTCATTCGGCTCCAGGATCTCCCCTGCTGTCTGAACGGAGCCAAAGGTCTCATTCCTCTAGGTCATCGAGGCTTTCCGATCATGACCTTCAGAGGGTGGTGAGTCGACTACTTAAGTCCGAGGCACTAGCCCAGATGCTTCAGAGCCCGACTCATCAGTCGGTGCCTGCCCCGGTCCATCAACTCTTTCCTCCTTCGACTCTTTTGAGTTCGGAGCCGGGTCGTGTCGGAACCGAGACTGTGGTCACTTCGGAGCCGAGACAATTGTCTTCGGCGCCGTCGTCGGCTCCGATTTCTTCTTTTGAAGAATCTCGGCGCCGAGCTTCCCTCGTCGGCTCCGAGGGGGTGAGTGGCATCGGACCCTTGTCCGACCCCCCTCTCCCTCTCGGTGCTTCAGCGCTGGTGAGTTCGGCTCCGACATCGGCCTCGGAGCCATCACTGTCGGTGCCGAGGGGGGTCCTTAGCTCCTCGGAGCGGGGACCTCTGGCTCTGCCTGACAGGGGGGCATTCGAGGTCATGCGGAGTGTGTTAGAGCCTGGCTCTACTCCACAGTCGGCTCCGTCAGCCCCTCCCTCTATGCTGCCTCAGGGTAAGTCGACTCACTCCCTCATCCCGGACCGCAGAGAGCCAGCTCCTCAGGAGCCCCTTTGGGGATTTCATCCTCTTCCGAGGCCTCTCCTGATTTGGCAGAAGAGCCCCCTCGGAAGAGGAAGTGCAAGAGGAAGCACATTGACTCACCTGAGTCTATCACGTCGGACACAGATCTGGATGATTCCGAGGGTTCCCCCCGTTCCCCTTCTGAAGATGTCTCATTTGCAGACATTCTGGAGATCCTTAAACAGAGGGGAAATTGGCCAGCCCTCAACCCTTCGGAGGACGAATCTGTGTATCTTGAGGCGTTTGGCTCTCGTCCTTCCACCTCCTGGGTGTCCCCCCCCTTCGACCCCCTCATGCAGGTGGTAGCTAAGAAGGCATGAACGGCTCCTGATTCAGTGGACCCCACTCCCAGGAGACCCTCCAAATTCATCACAGCTCCATCAGACAAGCAATTTTTATCAAAAGGAGTTTCTGTGGATGCTATGGTGGTAGCTGCTGCCACAAAGAAGGAACTGGCTGATCCTTCAGTGCCTGTCCATCCACCTAACAAGGAATCTAGGTCCATGGATAGGTACGGGAAGCGGATGTTCTCCTCAGCGACATTTACCATGCGATCGCTGAATTACCTGTGCCATTTCACTCGTCTTCAAAGGGACTTGGTCAAGGAAGCGAGTGAAATGTTGAAGGACCCTACAGCTGCGGGTTTCGCAGACGAAATGAACACGCAGCTGGCTATCCTTAATTCCATTTCCAACTCCTCCATGCGCCTCCTCTCTTATGCGGCCGATGGAGCGAGCAGAGCCGCAGGGACAGGGGTAGCCTTACGTAGGCACGCCTGGATGCGGCTATGCAACTTTGCGGAACCTTTCAAGACGTCTTTCACGAACTCCCCTTTGATGGATCATCTCTTTTTGGTCCTCAAGTGAAAGAAACCCTGACTAGGTGCGAGACTGATGGCAAGACCCTTTCTGCCGTCGGAGTCCATTTTTCGACTCCTTCTAGGCCTTACCCCAAAGGCCAGAAGGGTGGGAAGATGTGGTTCCGTAAACAAGCTCAAGGGACTTCGCCTGACGCACAGAGTCGTTTTCCTACCAGAGGCAGAGGTGGGAATAACAATGGTAGACGTCGCCCTAGGGGCAGGGGGGGTCCGCAGAACCAGGGCAATCGGGAAGCCTTTCCTGACAAGCCTTTTCAGCATCCCTGAGGTGTTGCCCGGCTGCCCATCTTCGGAGGCAGTCGGGGGAAGATTGTCACTGTACCCAGAAGCCTGGCTATCCCTGACTCAAGACAAATGGGTACAGTCCATCATTTCGAAGGCTATTCTATCCCCTTTCTTCGTTTTCCAAATCAGTCAAAAAGATCCCTTCCAGATGTTCCACCCGCTCAAAGGGATATAGCAGCTTTGGAAATTTCAAAACTGCTTGCAAAGAGAGCAATTCAGCCAGTGTCAGCAGACCAACAAGGATCCGGAATCTACTCAAGGTTCTTTTTGGTTCCAAAGAAAACAGGGGACTGGAGACCAATTTTGGATCTCAGTATCTTGAACAGATCAGTCAAGAAAACAAGATTTCGGATGGTCACGCTGCAATCCATTCTTCCCCTATTGGGGAAAGGAAACTGGATGTGCTCTATAGACCTTCAGGATGCGTACTATCACATAAAAATGAACAGACGCTCCAGAAGATTCCTCCGCTTCAGGCTGGGAACCAGTCATTTTCAATTCAGGGCCCTGCCCTTTGGTCTCACCACTGCCCCCGGTGTTTACCAAATGCATGGCAGTGGTAGCTTCTCACCTGAGACGACAAGGATTCCAGGTGTTTCCATATTTGGACGACTGGCTTCTCACAGCTCCCACCAAGCATCTCCTTCTGATGGCCAGAGATTATACTTTTCGCGTTTGTCAAAACTGGGTATTTCAATAAATTGCGAAAAGTCTGTTTTGTCGCCTTGTCGTACTATTACCTACATAGGCGCAAATTTAGATACTATAAACATGTCTGCAACGCTAACGAACCAAAGGATATCAGACATTCACAAATTGGTGTCACTTCTTCTCAACAACAACAGAGCCAAAGCCAGGTTAGTCCTAAAGGTGTTGGGAATCATGGCAGCCATACCTCTCCTCCCATTGGCCAGATACCACATGCGGATCCTTCAGTGGATGCTTTTTCTCAATGGTCATACCAGGAACTCCCAATGTCTCACACCATTATGATCACGCAAGCGTGCAAAAAGCATCTCCTGTGGTGGATGTCTTCCCCCCAGCTCCTGTCGGGAAGACCATTTGTTCCACCTCCTCCGGTTGCTACTCTGACAACGGATGCCTCCCTGATCGGGTGGGGGGGGCATTATCAGGGCAGGACAGTCCAGGGCACATGGCAACCAAACGAATGCCACTTGCACATAAATGTTCTGGAGATGAGAGCAGTGCTTTTAGCGTTGCAAGCCCTTCAAGACTCTCTTCCCTTGGGAACGATTGCAATCCAGACAGACAATATGTCTGTTGTGTGGTACATCAACAAACAAGGCGGAACCAGATCATACCCCCTGTGTCGAGAAGCACTCAGACTGTGGCAATGGGCGATTTCTTCTCAGCGTTTTCTGATAGCAACGCACATCCCCGGGAAGTCCAATTACATTGCGGACAAATTGAGCAGAGCTATACTCATGCCTCACGAGTGGTCTCTGAAAGACTCTGTAGTGAGAGAGATTTTTCTCAAGTGGGGTCAGCCTTGCTGCGATCTTTTTGCTACTCCCAAAACAGCAAGTGCAGAGAATACTTCACTCTATTCCCTTTACCAGGCCAACCCAGCAGAGACGCTCTAGTCCAAGTTTGGCCCGGGACTGCTGTATGCACTGCCTCCTTTGTGCCTGATCTCTCAAGTAATACAGAAAGCTATCGCTCAGAAGGCCTCATTGATCCTCATTGCTCCTTACTGGCCTCGACAAGTATGGTTCCCCTTTCTACATCGTTTTCTCTTGGAGCGACCGTGGCATCTGGACCTAGTTCCAGATCTTTTGATCCACCAGTCGGGTCAGTTTCATCGCTCCCTCCCTCCCTGAACCTCACTGCTTGGTTCCTCCAGTTCCGACCGTAGCCAGGCTTCCTCAATTATCTCACTCGGTTAGAGATATATTGATAGCTTCCCATAAATCTTCCACTCGAAAGATTTATTTGAGTAAGTGGAAACGCTTCTCATATTGGGCACAAGGAAAGGACATAGATCCTTCACCGCTTCCATCCAACTAGTCCTTGATTTTCTAGCTGAACTCTTCCATGCAGGTTCATCTCCATCTACTCTTAAGGTTCAATTGGCAGCTATTTCTAATTTTCATGTGGGCATTTCTGAATCTGCCCTAATGTCCCACAAACTTTGCAAAGCCTTTTTGAAAGGAGTTTTTCTTCTCAGACCTCCTATAAGAAATCCTCCTTCTCCTTGGGACCTAAATTTAGTTCTTGCTTCCTTGATTCTTTCCCCTTTCGAACCTGCAGCTTCATGTTCCTTGAAATTATTATCATGGAAAACTCTCTTTCTGGTGGCTATCACATCAGCTAGAAGAATTTCAGAACTTCAAGCACTCAGTTGTCGTTCTCCTTATCTTTTGTTCCATAAGGACAGAGTTTCCTTACGAACTAACCCGTCCTTTTTGCCTAAGGTGGTTTCAGCATCAAATCTAAACCAAAGCATTGACCTCCCTGTCTTTTTCCCAGAGTATTCAAATAGGTCTGAACAAAAATTACACTGCCTGGATGTTCATCGTCAATTAAGGTACTACTTGGACAGGACGAAACAATTCAGAAAATCTGATCAGCTGTTTGTCTCCTATGCGGAAAGCAGAAAAGGACTTCCAGTTTCAAAGGTATCATTATCCAGATGGCTTACATCTCTGATTACCCTTGTTTATGAGATTAGACACCAAAAACTGCCTAATAAACCTAAAGCCCATTCCACCAGAGCTTTGGCTACTTCTTTAGCCTTCCAAGACAGACTGCCTATTGACACCATTTGTGCAGCGGCTACTTGGGCTACTCCTCACACTTTTATTTCCCATTATAAGTTGGATTTAGCTTCTAGGCATAGAGCTAATTTTGGTTCCACTGTTCTCAGGAGTCTGTTCCGTTAGGCCACCCGGGACAAGGTGCTAGGGACGCGGTCCCATCCAGCAAGAATGAAGGCGAGATAGACAACTTAACATATAGAAGTTATGTTCTTACCATAACGTTCCATGTTAGTTGTCTTCTTCTCGCCTTCTTCTTGCGTCCCACCCTCCTTCCCCCTGGCCTGGACAGACCTAGAGGAGTTGTGATCGTGACCTCTCTTTCTACCACCTCTTCTTAGTCATATGCTATTGTGCATATTTTCTTTTTCAGGATGTAGGTCACCCTTTTTCTTCCTGCTGTTAGAGGTGGATTCTTTTTACACTTATACTGTTTTTGATATAAGCTGGGTTAGCTTACAAACGAGATCTGAGGTAACGCTCGCCTAGCATTGTGGGATATAAGGGGAGCCTCGAGCCGGTGGAACCAACTCTCGAGCTTTAGAGTGGCCGAGTCGGAGCCGAGGTCGGCTCCGAACCCATCCAGCAAGAAGAAGGCGAGAAGAAGACAACTAACATGGAACGTTATGGTAAGAACATAACTTCTATTTTTTTTAAGTCATTCCAGGAGTTGCCCACTGTTATTTTCAAAAATTTTACTGCTTTTATCTAGTTCGTCCTTCTAGCAGAAGTTAATTTATATTTTCAAGTCAGGAGAGAAGGAGCCGACATGAAGTACCTGCTAACATATGGCTGCCCTCACTAGAAATCCATGATAGTGTAGGTTTAAGTCCATCGAGTGGTTGTTTGCTTTAGGTGAAAAGTTCGAGGTCATTCATAGCACAGAAAGCTAAACAGATATCACCTCTCGGGAGTCTATATGACACTGAGTAAAAGGACTAAACTTGTTACCTATTAGTGTAGCTAATGATACTGAGACCTGGGATCTTTTTGGTGAAGGAGCATTGAGGTCTCTCAAGCTGGTTTAACTGCTTGGTGAGGTACATGCTAAAGACTGTATTATATTCAATGATGGGCCTAATAAGGCACGGATAAAGTGGGGCTATAACTTCTTTAGACCTTGAGGAAATACCATGAAGGATAAGCTGTATTAAGGTAGAAGGCTGCAAATGCCACCAGTAATGTGCAGTTTGTGTATAGCGTAACACAAGAAAACATGTACACATAAACTCAGCTGTTTTGCTAACCACCGAAGTCTGACTCAAAGGCCTCAGCTTTCCAGTTACTTCCTACACCCTCTTTGAAAATGGTTAATAGCATTGCTTGTAAGGAAAAATTTCTCTTTTCCTCAGAAAATACCATAAAAATATCCATTTAGCAGCCTTGTCTTTTCAGCATCATTTTCTACATACTCTTCTTGAATCTAAAGTTTCACTATCCCTCTGTCTTTCTATTCAGTCTTCTGTATCTGTAAAATGTTTGCTGTTGGTTTTTGACTAAATTACTGTATTTTTCTTGATCTGAGCCTTTTTTTATAAGCTACTTTCCTTGGTTCTTTCTGTGTTAAGGACACTACTTTGTGTAGACTAAGTCACTCTGTCTGGCCAAGTTGTTTATTTATTTGTCAGTCTTCTCTATTTATGTTCAAGTAAAGTACTTAAGCATACTTTAAAAGGAAAATGCATTTCCTTTTTCTGAGTTCAGTATTTGCCAAATATTTATCTAAAATGACACTATACTCAAAGGTTTATTCAGTCAATTATTAGGACATTTTGCACAACTGAACATATGCCATTCAATTACATTTGTGCTGTACTGAAATTCATTTTTCAGAGTATTGTGTTTCTATCTTGCTCTGAAAGATTTTAATAATCTAAATTAATTTATTGTGATAAGATAATGTGCCACAAGATATTACACAAATTAACTTGTCACAAGAGAATGTGAAAACACAAAGCTTTAATCAAAAGTCAAAGCAAATTTTCAAAACTACACTTTGACAATGAGAAAGGAAGAAAATACATTTGCCATTTTAATATGCTTCAAATTGTTTTAAAAGACACACAAAATAGCAGCCTATCATATTTGCTTCACACTCTGAGCAAACATATTTTAATTCATTTGTAGAAAATGTATACCACAGCCTGGTTTCCATTAACTTTAACCATATATTTTATAACCCGGATGCATTTCGTGTTGTTACCATAAAGTTTACTGCAGTCATATTTTGACTCAGTCAAGAGACAGTAAAGCTGAATACGAGACATTCTGTGACTGTATTTCATTTTTCAACAGTAGTAAATGAATCATAGAAGAGAGAATCTGATCCTTTAGCAATTTTGTGGATAAAGAACTCTGACCACCAGTACTACCTTTCATTGTCTCTTGCAAAATAAAACACTTTGAAAGGATGAAGCCAGAGTTTTCCTTAAACACACACGCACACACACACACACACACACACACACACACACACACACACACACACACACACACACACACACACACACTATTGTTAGCCCTACAAAAATATATGGGTTACTTGTAAATGTCAGTGTATATGCATTCTGTCACATAAACAGTGCAACATTCACTGCTCCTAAATGCTGTGTACTGCACCTATCCCATTTTTGACTGGTTCAGTGAATAAAAATAATCAGGTAACTTACACCTGCACAATAAACTCAGGTTTTCTATAGCTCTATGCGCTTAAGAAGAAGCCTTTGATCTGTTTCTGTTGTGCACTATACCTTGACCTACAGATATGAAGTCTTCATATCTCCCAAACGTAAATGCATTACATTGAGGAAAAATCTTGTTTTGGCTTTTTGGATACAGCAAAGCTCTCAGCTACTATCACCATTAACAATTTATTTTTAAATGTTCTCCAGGTCAAATAATATCATACAGTAAATCAGATCAAGTTATTTGTGCTCTTTCTGTGCTGTATTTGTGGAGAACATTTTCTTATGTTTTTTTTTTTTTTTGGAGGGTGGATAACCTGTAGATCTCACCCTGATTGGAAAACTTTTAGTTATGTACTCACCATAACTTCAGATGTTTGGGATCCATCTCGCCTACATTCTGACTGATGGGTTCGGAGCCGATCCCTCGGCTCCGACTCGGCACGCTTATGCCAAAGAGCGAAGTCTCTTATTGGCTGAGCTTATTATATCCCAGGATGCACCACTACCAGTCCCCCAGATCTAGTTTGTCCGCATACATGCACACATGCACGCACTGATTATATAACATCGTCAGATGAAACAAGATAAAAACAGTAGAACTCAAACCGTTCAATCTCTTCTGATCTCCAAGGCAGGGGGAAGGAGGGTGGGTATTAGGAATGTGGCGAGATGGATCCCAAACATCTGAAGTTATGGTGAGTACATAACTAAAAGATGTTATGTGATCCTATCTCGCCTACATTCTGACTGATGGGACAGCGTCCCTAGCACCTGAATCCTGGGTGGCTCACTGAAAACACTCCTGAGTACCGTGGAACCAAATGATGCTCGCCCTTTAGATGCCACATCCAATTTATAGTGGGAAATGAAAGTGTGCGGATTGGACCAAGTAGCCGCAGCACAAATCTCCGAGATAGCGATCTTGGAATGAAAAGCTATAGAAGTCGCCATAGCTCTGGTAGAGTGAGCTTTGATAGATGTTGTAAGTTGCTTATTCGAAGAAGAATAAGCCTGAGTTATACAATCTCTAATCCATTTGGAGATAGTAGCTTTTGTGATGGTTTTCCCCAATTTATTGTCTGAGAAGGACACAAACAACTGGTCTGACTTACGAATTTGCTGAGTCCTGTCTAAATAGAAGCAATTGCCTGTGAACATCCAATTTATGGAGAGTGTATTCTGCTTCATTGGAGAATTTTGGGAAGAAAACTGGTAGCTCTAGAGATTGTTGGAGACAGAGATTAGAACAGACCTTTGGGACAAAGGATGGATTAGGCCTAAGTGATACTCTATCCTTGTGAAAAATCAAGTACGGTGGTTTGATAGACAGGGCTTGAAGCTCTGAAACTCTTCTTGCAGAAGTAATTGCAACTAAGAAGGCAGTTTTCCAAGACAGATATTTTAACTCACATGTAGCAGCCGGTTCGAAGGGGAAGATGTTAATGCACGAAGCACCAAATCAAGATCCCACGGAGACGCAGGATGAAAAACTGGGGGTCTTAACAGGCCCGCACCTTTAATGAAAGTTTTGCATAGTCTGCTGCTCATCAATGGAGGATCCATGGATTCATGGAATTTAGAGATAGCCGCTAGTTGGACTTTAATAGTAGAGACAGAAGATCCTTGATTAAACAGGGATGTTAAGAATTTCAAAACCTCTGGGATTGGAGCAGTGATAGGGTCTAAGCCCCTGAGTTGAGCCCAGATAGCAAACCTCTTCCACTTACTGAGGTACAATTTCTTAGTGGTGGGTTTGTGGGCCGAAGATAAAATGTGAATAACTTCCGGGTCTAATGTGTGACTTCTGACTAAAGTCGGAAGTGGAGGAGCCAAGCTGTCAACTTCAAGGAGTGAAGGGACTGATGCTGTCGTCCCGACTGATGAATTAGCAGATCCGGAGTTAGATCTAAAGTCCAAGGATCGTCCACCGCATGTTTCTTCAGGTAGGGAAACCATACCTGACGAGGCCAGTATGGAGCAATCAGTATCATTGTGGACCCCAATTGAGAAGCTTTTGAATGACTTTGGAGAGAAGTGGAATCGGAGGAAAGGCATAAAGTAGCCCTGTTGGCCAAGGTTGTGCTAGAGCATCCATAGCTGCTTCCCCCTGATGTGGAGTCAAGGAGAAGAACCTTTTGCACTTTGTGTTTAGTGGTGTTGCAAATAGGTCGCAGCACGGCGTCCCCCATCTCCTGAAAACCTGAGCTGCTACTGTTTCGTTTAGGGACCACTCGTGAGGAGAGAGAATTGTTCTGCTTAATCTGTCTGCCAATATATTTGATTTCCCCGGAATGTGGGTCGCTACCAAGAAACGGCTGGTAGCTACAGCCCATTCCCACACCCTCATGGCCTCTCTGCAAAGGGGTAAGATCTGGTCCCTCCTTGTTTGTTTAGATACCAGACCACCGACATGTTGTCTGTGTGGATGGCGATTATGCCCTGAGGGAGAAACTTGTGTAAGGCCTGTAGGGACAGAAGTACAGCCCTCATCTCCAATACATTGATGTGGAGAAAAGTTTCGTCTGGAAGCCAGGAGCCCTGAACTAACCTGCCCAGACAATGCCCCCCCCCACCCTGTCTGGGAGGCATCTGTCGTCAGGGTGACCACTGGAGAGGGAATAACAAAAGGACTTCCTTGATTTAGATTGGATGTCTGAAGCCACCAGCGAAGGTCCCGTTTGCATGTTTCTGTAATCATAATGGGATGATTGAGGGGAAGGTCCTGAAAGGACCATTGAGTCGACAATAGCCACTGAAGAATCCTCATGTGCAATCTTGCCAGAGGAACTAGAAGAACCGTGGCAGACATCGAACCTAAAACTTGTAGGACCATCCTGGCTGGGGCCTTGGATCTTGAAATCAGGGCTTGAACTTGGCCTTGTAAAGTTTGGATCCTTTCGGTAGGAAGAAAACGCAGCATCAATTTTGAGTCTATCTCTGCTCCTATGAACCTTATGCTGAGAGGGCAGCAAGACAGACTTTGACCAATTGAATGTAATTCCCAGGGTAGCACCCAGGGAGATGGTGGCTTTGAGGTTGTCCATTAGTAGATGCCTGGTGGTGGCAGTCAGGAGCCAGTCGTCCAGATAGGGAAACACTTGGAATCCAAGACTCCTCAGGTGAGCAGTCACTACTGCCAAACACTTGGTGAACACCCTGGGGGCTGTGGTGAGACCAAAGGGCAGTGCACAAAATTGGAAATGACTGTCTCCCAGGCTGAAGCGCAGATACCTCCTGGACGCCTGATGTATCGGTATGTGATAATAGGCGTCCTTGAGGTCTATGGAGCACATCCAAACATCCTTCTCCAACAATGGGAGAATGGATTGTAACGTGGCCATTCGGAATTTGGATTTCGTGACGAATTGGTTTAGTCTGCTGAGATCCAATATTGTTCTCAGGTCCCCTGTCTTTTTTGGCACTAAAAAGAACCTCGAGTAATTTCCGGATCCGATCTGGTCTGTGGGGACCGGTTGGGTGACTCCTTTTTCTAGCAGCTTTAAAGCTTCTGCGGCTGCAATTTCCCTTTGACTGGGTGGTGGGTCCGGGATTTTTTTGGACGGTGGGGGTGAGTATGTGAAGGGGATGGTGTAACCTCCGGCAATGATCCGAAGCACCCATCTGTCCTGAGTGATTGACTCCCAGGCTTTTAGGTGCTTGGCAACGGCACCCGACTGGCTCGAGCAGCACAGCCGGGCAATCCCTCATGAGGTGTGGGAGGCTGAAGAGCCACGAAAGGACTCGCGGTCTCCAGAATTGCGGGGCCCTCTGCCGCCTCTGGGACGGCGTCTCCCAGAAAAATTTCGCCCCCCCCTGCCTCAGGAAGGGGAATCTCCCTGCTGTTGAGGAAAAACTTACGTGATTTACGGAACCACATCTTCCCTCCTCCTTTAGCCTTGGGATAAGGCCGAAAGGGAGTGGAATAACGGGCACCTACGGCAGATAAAGTTTTTCCCTCTTGCTCACAGCGGTCAGAGTGTCCTTAACCTTAGGTCCAAACAAAGAGGACCCATCAAAGGGAGCGTCGTGAAGGAAGACTTAAAGGCCTCCATGAAAATGACACAAGGAGCCAGGCTTGTCTCCGTGAGCCACGCCTGTGCCTGCCGCTCTACCGCCCTTCGGCCGCATATGAAATGAGCCTCATGGACGAGTTAGAAATTGAAGCAAGGATAGCCAACTGAGAGCTAACCGACTGGGCTAGCTGCTCAGGTAGGTTACCTGAGAGGGAATCTGACAGCTCCTTGACCAGATCCCTCTGAAGCCTAGTAAAATGTGCCAAATAATTCAGGGACCTTAAAGTAAAGGCCGCTGAAGTCAGGGTACGCTTCCCGTGCAGTCCATGCTCCTAGACTCCTTATTAGGAGGATGGACGGACGTTGAAGCCTCTGCCACGTCCTGTTGTGTAGCAGATGCCACCACCATGGCATCTACAGCCACGCCTTTAGTCAGGAACTCCTTCTCGGGTGGGGCAGACAAAAATTTGTTAGGACGAGAAGGGACTGGTTCCACGGTATCTGGATGTTCCCACGCCCTCCGACAAACTAAATCCAGGAGCTCGTCGAAGGGCGGAGACACCCAGGAGGCGGAGGGCTGAGCCCCAAAGGCCTTGAGAAGCACTGACTCATCAGCAGAGGGGGGTTTGGATATCCAGCCGCCTCGTTGTTTGAGGATCTCTAAGATGTCTGCAAATGAGACATCATCCGAGGGCGACCGGGACCCCTCCGCATCATCAAGATCAGTGTCCGATGTAATAGACTCCGGGGAGTCCACGTGCTTCCTCTTGCACGATCTCTTCCTTGGGGGTTCCTCTGAAGACAACTCCGAAGAACCCTCAGGAGGAGGGGAACCCCCAATGGGGGTAACCTCAGGCCCAGGGGCTCCGCTGCCTAAGGACAGGGGAACTGCCAAAGACCCAGTCTCCACGCCCAGGGAAGGTGCCGGTAAAGCCAGAGAGATGGCCGAAGAAGACTTGGCCAAGGCACTCCTCATAGCTCTGAAAGCCGGACCCCCAGAATCCTGGGAGTGTCCGGTCCCCGGAGCCATGATAGCAGACAGAAGTCCCGCAGCCGAAGCACCGAGAGGGAGGCTCGGAACCGATAGCATAGGTCCCGAAACATCACCCCCAGGTCCAGCCGAAGAAGTCCGTGTACCAAACTCGGACCCGAAGGCCGGGGTTGGAGTAAGGGTCGGAGCCGACCTTAAGATCTCCATCGGCTCCAACAGCACCTGCTCCGACGGAGCCGAAGCGGTCGGAGGAGGAATAGCAATGACATGGGCATGGGCCATCGGCTCCGAAGCCAACTGGGTCGGAGCCGAAACAAATTTTTGAAAGACTGGGGACTGGAACAGTCTTTGGAGCACCCTGTCTATGTCCGAATCCGACATCCTCGATGACCTAGAGGATACTGAACGGGTTCGAGATGGCCTCTCCAACGGCCCCAAAGGGCTAGGGGACCGGCTCCGAGGTGACTCGATGACTATCGGCGCCGAAGGAATACCCACACTAGTTTCCATCGGTGCCGAGGAGGACTTCGGCGCCGAGGAGGAAGTGTCTGAGCGGGCAACCTTTGTCGGCTCCGAGACCAGTGGAGCCGACGAAGGTGACCCGCCTCGATGCCCCAGCCATCGGCTCCGAAGCCAGAGGAGTCAAGACTGGTGGCATCGAGGCAGACCGTTCCACCCTCGGCTCCAAGTCCTTGGAGCCAAGGAGAAGCCTGCCTATGTCTTTTGGCGGTCGGATCCGACGGACTGGTCGGAGCCGCGCCCTTTCTTTAGCTGGAGAAGGAGAGGATGCTAAAGCTTCTTCAAAGGAGGGTTTTATTAAGCCTTTAAGAATGAGTTTATTTTTCCTCTCCTGGAGGACCCTCGAGGAAAAAGCGACACACACACTGCATGACTCTTGTAAATGTTTGGCGCCCAAACAATAAACACAGAGAGAGTGATCATCTGTGATTGACATCTTAAAATTACATTTGGTGCATTTTTTAAAGCCCGAAGGCCTAGGATTCTGAGACATTATAACAATAATGCAGTAATTCTCTGACAGAAAAAACAACACTATCCTGACTTGACTTTCTGATTTAACTGACACTACAAAAATCAGTTTACAGCTGCCGATTAAGGTAAACAATCCGGTAACAACAAGCAATTAACTCAAGGGGATTTTAAAACCCCTAAGGTTTGAGAGGGGTTGACTGACCGGGAAAGGCCCTACAGATAAAGGAGGCCTGAAATCAGAACCAACGCCCAATCACACTACAAAGTTTTTCACTAAAAACTCCAATCACACACAAAAAGACAGAGTAGCCGTTAAAACAGCTTTTTATGATAGGAACAGCAAATTTCTGACAGAAAAAAGTTAGTAAAATACTACTCAGCTCAGCCAGCACGAGACCACGTCTTCACTAGTTAGCGGCAAACGAGATCTGGGGGACTGGTAGTGGTGCATCCTGGGATATAATAAGCTCAGCCAATAAGAGACTTCGCTCTTTGGCATAAGCGTGCCGAGTCGGAGCCGAGGGATCGGCTCCGAACCCATCAGTCAGAATGTAGGCGAGATAGGATCACATAACATCAAATGTTCTCCAGAAGGGTGTTAATCTACAGGCAATACCTACTGAGAAACAAAGTCCGGTGCTTCACAGCAGTATATTAAGCTGCTGTGGAGCTTGGACGGAATAAATCTTATTGTCACCATTATTTTATGTTCGCTAAGCAGTGCTTTTGTTGTTCACAGAGTGTAAAATAAAAAAAATAAAAACAAAATAAAATAAAGTGTGTGTGTGTGTGTGTGTGTGTGTGTGTGAGAGAGAGAGAGTGTATGCGTGTATGAGAGTAAGAGAGAGAGAGATTAATCAAGCAAAACAAAAAAAAGTGTGTGTGTGTGTGTGTGTGTGTGTATGTGTGTGTGTATGCATGCTTATGTTTGTGTATGTGTGTGTGCGGAAGTCTGTGTGTGTGAGTCTGTGTGTGGCTATGTGTGAGAGAGGCAAGAGAGAAAAACAGAGAGAGAGAGGGAAAAGTGAGAGCGAACGAGCAATCCCCGGGCAGGACCAGCAGTTAAGAGGTTTGTATACCTCTCGACCTCTGATTGATCAAGGTATCTGGATACGCCTAAAATAAACATGGAATAAAGACTCAAAATAGGAAATATTTTAAATGACTTGTGTTAGCATGCATTTTCTGAAGGGTAAGGGTATGTGTGTGTGTGTGTGTGTGTGTGTGTGTGTGTGTGTGTGTGTGTGTGTGTGTGTGTGTGTGTGTGTGTGTGTGAGAGAGAGAGAGAGTGAGTGAGTGAGTGAGTGAGTGATTGAGATCAACTACTGGCCGAAGCAGTAAAGAGGTTGCAAACCTCTGGACCTTTCAACTAAAGAAATCTGGGTAAAGCCTAAAATAAAGGGGGAACAAAGGCTTAATGTAGGAAAATATTTTAATTATTGTTCTTATAAAATTACAAACTTGCTTAAATAAAAGGATTTGTGTTAACATGAATTTTCTGAAGGAAATAAAAGTCTGAAACTCAAATGTATGCCATTATTTAGCAACTTCTATCTCCAATGAGTGGCAACAAGCCAAACATTTTAGGAGTAAGGGACCAAAAAATAAATACCTGGATAATTTTTAAAGTATTATATTTTAGATGTAAAATGCCTTCTCCAACACCATTAATATATACTACTGCAAATTTGAAACCTTAGGCACAAGAACTATTTTACATAAAAAATATATAAAAATAATATAGTAATAAAAAATAAATAAGTAAAACACCACAATTTTACAGACAGCCCATTCTCTAAGTGCAATATTGCCCTCCAAGGTGTGAGTTATTGTGTAAATAACACCTTTCTAGGGGTGCAGAGGCCTAACACTGCTATTTCCTTCATAGCACACACCCTGTTAGGCATTATGGCCTGAGTGGTACCTTTCCTTCACTTATTAATAGGAAAAAACTGACCATGGATTGCTGAAGATAGAAATGGGTGGTTTATGTACTGTCTGTTACTCTTGGTGATCATCACTGGACTCCACTGTGGTTTTTCACTCATATTGTATGGGTGCTGATGATATTTTACTGGTCAGTGGCATGAAGTTTAGTACATATTTGGGTAGATAAATGGCACCAGTCCTTAATGCATTCAGTTCCTACAGCCAGCCTTTACCTTATCAAGCAACAAATATGATAAATTCAGTCCCAGAACTGCCAACTTTTTTTCTTTTACTTTGATTCTCTGGATTCCCTTGAGGTATGTATATTTTTCTATTATACCTAAAGTTGACTTCTTTCTTCAAAACATTCTACACTTTTCTTTTATGGCTTTGGGTCAATGCAATAGCCTTTAATTTGGTGCACATCTTCAGGGCCAGAAAAGCAGGAAGTGGGATGGAATATAGCACCTCAACAAGGAAAATCAAAGTCAAAGTATATTCTATTTTTCTAGAAAAAAAGGGAGACTTGTAAGAATATGGGGACCATTTTATAGATGCAAGGCAATCAGCTCATGGGAAAAAATGAGCATTTTTGGAAGAGAGAAAAAAAGAAGAATTTCAATAGCCCTGCTGTTGCCAGTGGATGTACAATCACAGGCTGCAATGGGACCCACGAATAAGGCATAAGGTAGTTCTTCAGACACGAGGGAAAGGTTATTAGCTGAGTAAAATTTATAAAGTATTCCTTTCATGAGAAAATAGTCAGAGTGGGTGGATCAGGTGGTCCCTTAGTTCTCATAAAAATCTGTGATTCTAAATGTGGAATTTCATTAGTATTTTGTTTATTAAACCTACAACTGCAATTCTGTATGACAGTATAAATGAAGCAGATGATGTAGCCATGAAGATGGATGATTCCTAGACATATCTAATATCCCTCTAATCCAGTATGCAGATGATTCAACAATCATCTGCTCTGCTGACTCTCCCTCTGACCTACTGCTAAAAACTCAGTCAGCTTTCTCTTAAAACGGAAACCTGGATGCAAAACAACCACCTCGCCCTAAATGCAAACAAAACAAAACTAAAGATCTTTTCTCCTTCTAAAAACTCCTCCATTGATAAAAACTCCTTTACTACAATAAGTCAGAATAACATCCCCATTGAAATTGTACCACACATTTTTCTGCATTTTCTTGCTGCCTTTAGCTAATTCCGCCTAAAACACAGATTTTCTAGAGTTTCTGTGATTTAAAAAGCTTGTTTCAGCTACATATTGTACTCATTTTACTGCCTGCACTTTAACAAAGTCATTTTTGTGTTTAAATTACCTGTTTAACTGTTGTAGGCTACACACTCAAGTGTGATAGCCATTTCTGTGCATTTAAAGTGTTTTTTTATTGTATCTGCTTTATTTTCTGGAAAAAAAAAAAAAGAAAAAAAATATATACTTGTTTTAACGCTTTTCTAAGCTAGTATAGTCCAGTTTTCAGGTTAGTGCTGAATTCAGGGCTGTGTTACAAGTTTCTGTGTTTGCCCATACCTGACTTGGATAGAAGGAAGTTTCTCTGTTCACTGTGACAAGGAGCTTTGAGCAGCCTATCTGTTCCTGGAGGAGTGGTTTCAGCCCAGAAATTAGTAGTTTATTGGCCATTTTGGGCTAATTTCTCTCTTTTTCATTTCCCTGCTATAAACAGGAGCGGCCTTAGGTCAACTGGTGCCCTAGGCAAAAGTGCTCCATGGCGCCCCCCACCACACCACCCAGTGCCCCCATCCTGGTCTACTTACATTAAATAAATACTGAAAAAGTGCCCCTGCTAGAGCGGCGCACTAGGCGACCGCCTAGTTGGCCTATGCATAAGGCCGGCTATAAAATCCGCATTTGCAAGGTTTTTGTGCTAGTATACAGCTCAGCAAGCTCCTGCCTGGTGCCCTGCCGAGTTCTACAGCAGCAAAGATACAAAAAAGAAACACTGGAGAGATTAATTAACATTTTTCTGCATTTTCTTGCTGCCTTTAGCTAATTCCGCCTAAAACACAGATTTTCTAGCGTTTCTGTGATTTAAAAAGCTTGTTTCAGCTATATATTGTACTCATTTTACTGCCTGCACTTTAACAAAGTTGTTTTTGTGTTTAAATTACCTGTTTAACTGTTGTAGGCTACACACTCAAGTGTGATAGCCATTTCTGTGCATTTAAAGTGTTTTTTTTTATTGTATCTGCTTTATTTTCTGAAAAAAAAAAAAAAAACTTGTTTTCCCGCCTTTCTAAGCTAGTATAGTCCAGTTTTCAGGTTAGTGCTGAATTCAGGGCTATGTTACAAGCTTCTGTGTTTGCCCATACCTTACTTGGATAGAATGAAGTTTCTCTGTTCGCTGTGAGAGGGAGCTTTGAGCAGCCTATCTGTTCCCGGAGGAGTGGTTTCAGCACAGAAATTAGTAGTTTATTGGCCATTTTGGGCTAATTTCTACGTCTTTCATTTCCCTCTATAAAACCCGCATTTGCAAGGTTTTGCGCGCCAGGCGGCGCCGGTAAGCTAGGGTATAACTATTTCCGGCTCCACAAAGTCTACTCTTCAATTTTTCCCTTGGAACTAAACAAACTTTCAATTTAAGCACTCAAACCATTCACTTTTCATACCGGCACTTGCTCAAAACTCATAGCAAGCACTAATAAACCTTAGCACTAGACCCCCCCTATACTGTAGAGAAGGACAGGGTTCTCTATTCGACCTTACAAGCCAATCAGTAAAACAGTTCACTGTACCTATCCAGGCATGTCCAAAGGGCAGTTTCAGGTGTACTGTCCGGTCCAACTGGTGAATATGGGCATTTTCAGGCAATGTTACAATTGCCTCATGTACACAGACAACCCTCTCCTCCTTCCACCAAACACTAATACATGCGAGAGATGCAATTATACAGCCAAACTGGAGGCTAAGCTCTCTCAACTCAAGACTGCCATAAAAAAAAAAAATTTCTAAGCTTCTTTCCTGCCTTTCCTATAAGTTGTATTTGCTGTATCCAGGACTGTTTGTAAGCTTCTGAGCCCCCAAGTCTTTCTGTGTTGGAGGGAAGCCTTCTAGCTTAATTTTGTTTCTTAGAACTAGCCAGTTTTCTAGTTTCAGCACTCAAATCTGTTTCTTTGAGCTCAGCACTTGTTCAGAAGTCATTGTAAGCACTAAATAAGCTGCAAATTACTATAGCACTCAACTTTCCTCACTTGTCTAGAGAACAACATTTTTTAGTACTTAATAAATAAGCACCTATCCAGGCATGTCTAAGGGTCATCTCCCGGTGTTTTCTCCTGTCTACCTGATGAATCTGGGCATCTTGGGGCAATGCAGCAATTGTCTCATGTACACAGACAACCCTCTCCTCCTACCACCCACCACTACAACCTGTGAGAGATGCACTTATATAACCAAACTGGAAGCAAAGCTCTCTTCACCCAAGACTGGACTAGACAGTCAAGAGGAGAAGGTAAACACTTGCACCACACCACACTCATCACAAAGTCCCTCAAAACCTACACCACCAAAACACACACATAGAAACACAAAACACACACCTACATTCGTGGAGGCTCTCAAAAAAAATCTACCCAAGCAACAGGGACCTCCAAAGCAGAAATTCAAGCAACCTCCACCCCCCACCCCAACACAACCCAAATGACACATAGCCCACAAACTCAGTGTGCCACAAAACCACAGCCCATAAGGCATAACAACGTACCTAACACTCTAGTCATAGGTGACTCTATAGTCAGGCACACTGATGTTCCACTCACCAGGCTAAACAAGGAGAAAGTCACTGTCAGCTGCCTGTCAGGTGCCAGGATCCACCACATAACGCATGCAATCAGGTCACTCCACAGCAAGTACAAATATGACTCTGCCACTATCCATGTTGGTGTGAATGACCTGAGACGTACCTCCCTGGACTACATGAAAAGAGACATGGAGGAGCATTTTGATCTTGTAGCCCAGGCAAGTATGACCCTAGCCCTGAGTAGCATCCTGCCATCACCCAGAATGATACCACAGTACAAGGACAAAATGATTGACTTCAACAATTGGCGTCATTCTAAGGGGATCCAGTATCTGTCTGCCTGGGATGACATGATTGACAAACCACGATGCTTTGCCAGAGATGGCCTGCACCTGTCGCCCTTGGGATTCTGGATACTGGCTAAGGCTCTTGCCACCCCTATAGTGCCTTTTTTAGGCAAGATTCAAATGACAAATTCACCACCGTAACAGGTACAAGCAAGCAAAATCTGAGGGTAATGCTACTCAACGCTAGAAGTCTAAACCTCAAAATGCACTCACTCGAGGCACTCCTTAAAATGGAGAACATCAACATCTGTGCAGTGACAGAGACCTGGTTCAAGGCTCCAGAGAGCACCCCTGCATTACCAGGCTATAATTCATACCACACCTTTCGGCCACCTAACTTGGACTGAAGCACTAAAGGCGGAGGTGTGTCCATATTCTTTAAGGATATTCACACCTTCAGGCTAGTTGCTCAGCATAATGCATCTGAGATTATCCAAGTGAAACTAACTCTGGGCAAGACCGCAATGCAAATTGTAGCTTGCTACAGATACCCCACCATGCCCCAGGATTCCCACTCCTCATTTCTTGATACACTGGAAAATATTAGGGTACAATCTAACACTCTAATAATGGGTGCTTTCAACTACCCCACCATTAACTGGGAAAACTACTCATGTACCAACTCTTGTGCTCAACGTTTTCTGGAATTCATAAATTCCAATGCCTTGTATCAACTTATCCACACCCCCACCAGGGGCAGCAGTATCCTAGACCTGGCCATTACCAACATGGGCAACCGGTGTTCCACACCAGAGGTCAATTCCTCATTGGTCAGATCCGACCACAAGCAAATCACCCTAGACATTCACATCCCAGCCCCACCCCCCATTAGGGAAACCACCTTAAAAAATTTCTCCAAAGCCAACTTCACGCTTCTTAAGACAGATGTGGCAAACTTCACGACACCCATGCTGATGGACAATAGAGATACGACTGCTGAATCCTATACAACTGCACTTTATAAGCACTTACACAAGTGCATGGATCGTGCAATCCCTAACAGAACCAAGATGCTAGCCTCCAAAAACAGGAAGCCAATCTGGTGGTCCCCTGCTATAAACAAACTCTACAACAAAAGAAAGAAACTGTTGTAAAAAAGAGTAAAATCCCATGATTGGAGGAACTCCGTGGTCAGCTTCAGTAAGAAGCTGAGATCCCTCATAAAATCCTCCAAAGCTAGTTACGAAAACAAAATCGCCACTGATTCTAAAGGCAGCCACAAAGCACTCTATAGCTATGTCAAGAATCTCAATGGCAACACTCAGATCTGCTCTGAGTTACAGCACAATGGCACTAAAGATACAGAGCCAATTGATATTGCCAACATCCTGGCAGATAGGTTCAGTGCTAACTTTACCCCTCACTCATCCCCTGAAAGGCCCATCTCTATACCAGAGGAATGCAAAGTACCTGTAATCACGGCAGCACAAGTAAAAAACACACTCTCCAAAGCCAAGAACACAGCATCCATGGGACCAGACAACATCCCAGGCTGCGTTCTACATGAACAACAGAACAAACTGGCACCCCACCTAAGTATCATGTTCAATCATAGCCTCACCTCAGGCTTTGTGCCCACTGAATGGTGCACAGCAACAGTTATCCCACTCTACAAAGGGGAAGCAACCACGGACCCTGGGAACTACCGCTCCATTAGCCTGACAAGCCTGGTCTGCAAGGCTATGGAGAGTATCATCATGGAACTTATAAACAATGGCATTGGTAATCTGCAAACTCTGGACCCTACCCAATTCGGGTTTGTAAAAGGCAGATCATGTCTCCTAAACCTGACAGACTTCTTTGAAGCAGTCACCAAAGCTGTAGATTAGGGTAAGGTGGTACACACAGCCTATTTAGATCTCGTCAAGACTTTCAACACCATCCCCCACTCTGGAATTATAGACAAACCCATACCCCTCAAGTGTACTTCATTACGAGGAACGTACCTCATTTGGGGTCTTAAAAAGTTCATGTTCCTCGACGTTCCTCAAAAGTTCCACATTGATAGACTCTGTCACACATTCAGTTTTAGGATTATTTTAGTGAAATCCATTGTAAATAGAAATGAATCATATTAATTCATTAAAAATATCTTCTTTATAAGTAAAACCAGCATATTTTAACCATCCTATGACCTTCCTAGTTGAAGTTGTTAGTAAGCCACTAGTATGTGTTCCACATTTTGCCCATTTGTTCCACATTATGAGGGCTAGTGTTCCTCATTTTAGAAATGGAAGGTTGAGAGCTACGGCAAACCCACTAAACTAGGTATAAATCCCTATGTCACAAGATGGGTTGCCAACTGGCTCAGTGACCGAACCCACACTGTGAAAGTAGCAGACTCTAAATCCAACGTCAGACCAGTGACAAGTGGAGTACCACAGGGTTCAGTCCTAGGTCCTCTCCTGTTTGGTATCAACTTCTCTGAAGTACAGGCTAACACAGAAGGTCTTTGGCTAACAAAGTTCGCAGATGACTGCAAACTAGGAGCTATAATCAAATCTCCTAACGATGTGGACATCCTACAAAAGGGCTTCACTGAGACAGATGCCTGGTGTCAAAGCCATGGCCTCAAGCTCAATGCCAAAAAGTGCATTGTCATCCCTTTTGGTAAAAACTCTGTACCCATGAACTACCACATCGGCGGTAGACTACTTAACACTGAAAGTGTGATAAGAGACCTTGGGACACAGGTGGACAGTAGTATCACCTTTGATAATCACATCGCCACAGTAGTCAGGAAATCCTTCTGCGTGGCACATCTCATCACAAAAGGTTTCTCATCAAGGAAAAAAGAGGTCATTGTTCCCATCTACTCATCACTCATTAGACCCATTATAGAGTACAACCCCTTTTAGTATGTACCTCACAAGACATCTACAACAACTGGAAAGGCCACAGAAATACCTGACAAAGAGGATTACTGGCCTCAAACAGATGCCCTACGCAGACTGTCTCAAAAAATTCCAGCTTTACTCTGTCGCATATCGCCTACTCAGAGATGATCTCTGCCTAATATACAAAGCTTTGTCAAACCCAGAGCTGTTGGACATGCTCCACTTAAAGAAATCCCAATCCCTCTGAGCTACATGCTCCAGGGACCTAAACCTTGTCACCACAATAAACAGAACATGCTGGAGGAATAAGGGGGAGGAGCTTGGAGCTCGGATCTCTAGCTTGGAAAGCTGCCGGTTCGGATCCGATACCCACAGGTTGCTGATCAAATGAAGTTAACTACTTCAGATCACATACTTCACAAAACCAGTGTGCCACACAATCACAGCCCTTAAGGCAAAATAACATATCCAACACACTAGTAATAGGTAACTCTATAGTCAGGCACACTGATGTCCCACTCACTAGGCTGAACAAGGAGAAGGTTACTATTAGCTGCCTGTCGGGTGCCAGGATCCACCACATAACACAAGCACTCAGGTCACTCCAGAACAAGTACATATATGACTCTGTCATTGTTCATGTTGGTGTGAATGACCTGAACCATACCTCCCTGGACTACATGAAAAGAGACACGGAGGAGCTCTCTGATCATGTAGCCCAGGCCGGTATGACCCTGACCCTGAGTAGCATCCTGCCCTCACCAAGAATGATACCACGGTATATAGAAAAAATTATCAATTTCAACAACTGGCTAAGCTTCTGGTGTCATTCAAAGGGGATCCAGTGTCTGTCAGCCTGGGATGACATGCTCGACAAGCCAAGCTGCTTTGCTAGAGATGGCTTGCACCTCTCACCCTTAGGCTTTCGAATACTGGCCAAGGCTTTTGCCACCCCCATAGTGCCTTTTTTAGGCAAGGCTCAAAAGACAAACCCACCACTGTAAATAGCACAAGTAACAAAAAACTGAGGGTAATGCTACTCAATGCCAGAAGTCTAAACCTCAAAATGCACGCACTCGAGGCACTCCTCAGTATGGAGAAAATAGATATATGTGCAGTAACAGAAACCTGGTTTAAGGCTCCAGAGAGCACCCCAGCACTACCAGGCTACAACTCATACCATACATTTCAGCCACAAAACCCAGACAGAAATACAAAAGGCGGGGGAGTATCCATATTCATCAAGGATACCCACACCTCCAGGTTAATGGCACAGCACGATGCTTCAGAGATCATCCACGTGCAACTAACAATGGGCAAAACTGCAATTCAAATTCTAGCTTGCTATAGATCACCCACCATGTCCCAGGACCCCAACTCCGCATTCCTGGAAACACTGAGAAACATAAAGGTCCTACCAAACACCCTGATATTGGGTGATTTCAATTACTCAAACATTAACTGGGAGAACTACTCAAGTACAAACTCCCTTGCCCAACATTTCCTAGAATTTATAAACTCAAACGCGCTGGATCAACTGGTCAACACCCCCACCAGAGGTGACAACATACTGGACCTGGTCATCACCAACATGGGTGACCGGTGTTCCACACCGGAGGTCAACCCCTTGCTGGTTAGATCTGACCATAAACTAATCACTCTGGATATCCACATTCTGCCACCACCCCCGATCAAAGAAAGCACTGTGAAAAAGTTTTCAATAGCAAACTTCACGTTACTTAAGACCGAGGTGGGAAGTTTCAAAGCCCCCATGCTTAAGCAAAATCCTTTACTAATGCACTCTATGGGCACCTACAAGAATGCATGGATCATGCTATCCCAAACAAAACCAAGACTCACTCCTCCAAGAAAAGGAAACCAGTCTGGTGGACCCCTGCCATAAACAAGCTATACAATAGAAGGAGGAAACCAGTACAGAAAAGAGTAAAATCCCAAGAAGGGAAGACATCCCTGATCACTATCAGCAAGAAACTATGTTCCCTCATAAAATCATCCAAGGCTAGCTTCGAAAGAAAAATTGTCATGGACTCCACAGATAACCACAAGGCATTCTTTAGCTATGTCAAGAATCTAAGTGGCAATTCTCAGATCTGCTCGGAGTTAATGCAGAATGGCACAAAATACACTGAACCGACCAATATAGCCAACATCCTGGCAGACAGGTTCAGTGCAAACTTCACCCCCCTCTCACCCCCAAAAGGGTCCATAACTATACCAAAAGAATGTAGTGCCCCTGAAATCACAGACACTCAAGTTAAAACAGCCCTCTCCAAAGCCAAAAACACAGCATCAATGGATTCAGGACGGTGTCCCAGGCTGCGTCCTACACAAGCTCAAAGATGAACTAACCCCTCACCTAAACAAACTGTTTAAACTCAGCCTCTCCACAGGCTACGTGCCCACAGAGTGGCGCACAGCAACGGTTATTCCACTCCACAAAGGTGGAGCCACAATGGACCCTGGGAACTATCATCCTATAAGCCTGACTAGATTGGTCTGCAAAGCTATGGAGTGCATCATCATGGATCTCATTAATAGAGACACTGGAAACCTCCAAACACTGGACCCTACCCAGTTCGGCTTTGTTAAGGGCAGATCATGCCTAATAAACCTGGTGGACTTCTTTGAGACAGTTACTAAGACTATAGACGAGGGAAAGGTGGTCCACACAGCCTACCTAGACCTTGCAAAGGCCTTCGACACCATTCCCCACTCAGGTATTATAGACAAGCTCACCAGCCTGAACATAAACCCCTACGTCACAAGATGGGTTGCCAACTGGCTCATGGACAGAACCCACATGGTAAGAGTTGCGGGAGCTAGGTCTGACTCTAAACCGGTTGCAAGTGGCATTCCCCAGGGCTCAGTCCTAGGACCCCTCCTGTTCGGCATATACTTCTCAGAGGTACAGGCAAGCACAGGAGGACTATGGCTGATCAAGTTTGCAGACGACTGCAAACAAGGGGCTATAATTGACTCTCCAGCTGACACAGACATCCTCCAAAAGGGTCTCACTGAGACAGATACCTGGTGTCAAAACCATGGCCTCAAGCAAAATGCCAAAAAGTGCATAGTCATCCCCTTTGGAAAAAACAAAGTACCCACGAATTACCACATAAGTGGTAGCCCCCTAAATATGGAAGACAAAATAAGGGACCTGGGGACCCAAGTAGATAGTAATCTCTCCTTTGATAATCACATTGCCAAAGTGGTTAGAAAATCCTTCTATGTGGCCCACCTAATCACAAAAGGGTTTGCAACCAGATTGAAAGAGGTCATTGGGCCCCTCTATGCATCACTCATCAGACCCATCACAGAGTACAATGCCCCATTTGGGATGTACCTTACAAGACACCTGCAACAACTAGAAAGACCACAGAAGTACCTCACCAAGAGGATCACTGGCCTCAAGCAGATGCCCTATGCAGCTCGACTGAAGAAACTCCAGCTGTACTTGGTTGCATTCCGCCTACTCAGAGGTGATCTCTGCCTGACATACAAGGCCATGCCCAACCCAGAATTGATGGCCATGCTCCACCTAAAGAAAACCATATCCTCTCGAGCCACATGCTCCAGGGATTTAAACCTCACTACAGCAATAAACAGGACGTACTGGAGGGATAGATTCCTGTCCCGGAGACTTCCCATGCTCTGGAACAAGATTCCAATCTACATTAGGCAGAGATCCTCGCTAACCCTCTTCAAAAGAAACCTTGACGAGTGGATGGGAAACAGAAAGTTTACCCCAGGGATCACTTCAATGACTCTGCTGGACAGAGGCACAGGGAACTAATCTAAGGGGGTGGCAAAAGCCAACACATTCCGGCTAGGCTTATAAATGCCTTCGGGCAGATAGCCTAGTACCTACCTATAAACTGCTCAACATCCATATCCAAACAATTATCAAAAAAGCCCACCAAAAACTAGGACTCCTGCACAGACACAATCACTACCTTACTCCCTCCACCAGAATGACCTTAGCCTCCTCCTACCTTCTTCCCTCTTTCATGTCTTGCACTCCTCTGCTCACCAATCTCCAACTCAGCTTACAATCCAAACTGGAATCCTGCTATGATAAAATCTGCAAATTCGCCACCACTTCTAAAAATTCATCTCATCATTGCTTCTCCTTACGCTCTCTGCAATGGCTTGAGCTACCTAATTACCTGAACTTTCTTAAACTCACCACTGCCCATAAGCTCATCTTCAAGCCCTCCAGCTGTCCCTCTCTCTCTCTCTCTCTCTCTCTCTCCACCACCTTAACCCCCTATATTCCTAACCGCTCACTCCAATCAGAAAATCAAAACTTCCTAAAAATCTACAAACTTTCACGGCCATCTGGGCACCTTTTGCTGTCCTGCTCCTTAGCTAAACTATGGAACTCACTTCCTCCCTCCCTTTGAAATACTCCAAACCATGCAAACTTCAAATCCCTCCTCTATTCCTACCTATCTTCAAAATGGGAATGTCCATGCTCTTCTCCAACAAAAGTACCTCCACTAACTACATCTATTCACTAGTTTTTCTCCAAGTATCCTTCTCCTGCAGCTATTCAGCACTCACAGTCCTTCCCCAGCTACTCCTACTTCCACTTACTCCTTCTTCTTTTGGCTCTTGCCAGTTAGGGGTTGCCACAGCAGATCACCTGTCTGCTCATGATTTGCAGTGGAGTTTTACAGTGTCGAGTTGCCAGCCTGGCACCCAACCTTCCACAGAAGGCAGACACACATGCATGCACTCATACCTAGGGCCAATTTAGTGTGTCCAATCCACCTACAGCATGTCTTTGGGATGTGGGATGAAACCGGAGCACACGGAGGAAACCCACGTGATCACAGGGAGGACATGCAGACTCTGCACAGAAGGCACCCCAGCCGAGGATTGAACCAGAGAACCTCTTGTTGTGAGGTGGCAACACTAACCACTGCACCACCGTGGCCGCCCTCCTACTTCCACTTACTCCAAACTCTGTTTATTACTAAACTCCTGCTATTATTGTTGTCTAATTATTACACTCTATAAAACTATAAGACTGTTTTGCTGCACCATTTTATACTATGTTAGGAATTCATATTCTGTAAATGTATTTTAATATTGTATAGTCAGAATGAAGTAGATGACTTCTTTGTTTTGTATGTTTTGTTCACTGTCACTAGAGCCACTCTGTAAATGAATTTATATTCTGCAAATGTATTATATTGTATTCTCAGTATGAAGTATATGACTACTTTGTTTTGTTGTGTATATTTGTCATTGTCAATGTAGCTATTCTCCCCGGGCCTCCACTGAAAGTAAGTTTAGTTTGCTTTTGCTTTCTTGTATTTTGTGTCCCTTGTTTTCTTTACACTGTGTTTTACTTGTACTCTGCTTCTAATTACATATTAAAACTAGGAAAGAGAGTGAGGCATGCAGAAATTAGAACAGGTCAATTAACAAGTCACACAGAAGATAGAACAGGTTGATTAAGGCTAATTATCTGTGAAGTAAGGGGTGTATATCAGTTCATCGAAGTCTAATTACAGCAAACACTTGTTTATTGAACCAAAATCTCCAAATGGCTATTCACTGAATGTTCACATGAGGAAATGTTCTTCCCAGGGACGGAAATTACTTGGCCAACAGACCAACTGACACAGACATCTCAGTACATCAAACCCACCCACACCAACTAATGTGGGGAGGGGGCTGCACACACCCCCACCCTACCCCCACACACACACACACATATATATATATATATATATATATATATATATATATATATATATATATATATATATAAACTCCAAGATCACATTACAGTCAGGAAAAGGCCAAATTTCCGTATGTTGGCCAAGTCATTTCCTTCCCTGGAAAACTGTTTACGGATGTGGATGTTTGATGAGTAGCCATTTGGTGATTTTGGTTCAGTGAACAGCCGTTCACTGTAATTAGACTTCGACAAACTAATGAAGACCCAAACTGAAGGGGTGGATCTAGGAATTAAGCCTTCTATTTAAGGGATAAAATACATTTCAAAGCTTTACTGGAAAAGCTGACCCAGACTCTGCGATAACTTGGTGTGAGGGAAAGGTTAGTTTGCTTTTGCTTTCTTGTATTTTGTATTACTTTACTGGATTCTTCTATTTTGTATACTGTGATTTGATTTCTGTACACTGTGTTTACTTGTATTCTGCTTTTAATTGCATGTTAAAACTAGTAAAGAGACCACAGCTGGGTCTATTGTGAGTCACACAGAAATTTTTCCCTCTCCCACCCTGTTGCTGTTATGTTCTTAAACACAACTGTCTTTCTAGTTGCCTGCCCCTTATGTTAAGTTGACCACATATCTCCTTCCCTCTCCCCTTTCACTGACTGTTGTGAGTAAGCAGAAAAAAGAGGTTATGTACTCACCATAACGTTCCATGCGTGTTGTCCATCTTGCCTTCATTTTGTACTGGTTCGGTTCGGATCCAACTCGGCCTTTTACAAAAGCTCGAGGTCTTCAACCAGCTCGTGGCTTACACCCTATCCCGTGATGCCCTGGGGAACTCCCCAGATCTTGTTTGCTGGCATTCTTATATAAGCATATAAAAATGAACTACTTTACAAGCCAAGAAGAGGGTCAGAAAATATAGTCGCCAAATGAATACTCTCAGTCCTCCAGGAGCTAAAGGCTGGGGGAAGGAGGATGGGATGTAAGAATGAAGGCGAGATGCACAACATACATGAAACTTTATGGCGAGTACATAACTTCTTTATGTGATGCTGTCCTATCTCGCCTTCACTCTGTACTGGTTGGGACAGCGTCCCTAGCACCATCTTTCTCGGGTGGCTCAAGGGAGAATATTCTTCAGAACAGTGGACCCAAAAGAGGCCCTGTCCCTGGTGGCCAAATCAACTTTGTAATGAGTAAAAAAGTATGAGGTCTTGCCCATGTTGCTGCAGCACAAATGGTATCAATTAGAAGTTTAGCTCAAAAGGCAGAAGAGGCAGAAATAGCTCTGATAGAATCACCTCTTACTTTGTCAGGAAGTTATTTGTTCTGGGATTTGTAGGTGAATGTAATACAATCTGACAGCCATCTAGAGATAGTGGTCTTAGTAACTGGAGCACCTTTTTTGCAGTCTGAGAAAGACATAAACAATTGGTCAGTCTTTCTAAAGTCCTTTGTTCTATGCAAGTAGAAACATAATTGCATATGTACATCTAGTTGGTTTAGCATGTATTCTGCCTTATTGCCATAATTAGGGAAGAAAACTGGTAAGTCTATGGATTGGTTTAAGTTTGATTCTGAACATACTTTTGGTAGAAAGGACGGATTTGTTCATAATGACACTCTGTCCTTGTGGAACAGCATATGGGGGGGGGTTTGATAGATAACTCCATAACTCTCCTAGCTCTGGTGATAGCTATTAAGAAAATTGTCTTCCAGCAGATTAAGAACTTCATGCTACAGGCTGATGCAGGCTCAAAGGGGGGGAGAATAGAGGATAACACAAAATTCAGGTTCCATGGTGCTAGAGGTGGTTTAATGGGCGGTCTTAACAGAATGGTACCCCTCAAGAAGGCTTTGCAAAGTCTGTGAGACATAATGTTCAGTCCCACTTCATCCAAATGGAAATTAGAGATCACTGCTAACTGAACTTGAATAGTAGCTGCAGCTGTACCATCATGAAATAGTTTTATTAAGAACTTCATTATGGAAGATACAGGTGCAGAGAAAGGGTCGATATGATTTTCCAAGGCCAGGAGGAAAATCTCTTCCATTTGTTGATATACAATTTTCTCGTCGAAACTTTATGAGAAGAAATCGGGATATGCTGCACTGAAGGTGAAAGGTCAGGTAGCCTGGCTATGTTTGGAATCAGAGCAGCCAGTCTGTTAACTTGAGGGTTTGAAGAGAGGGATGGAGAATTCCTGATGGATGGGTTAGAAGATCTGGAATTGGGTCCAGAATCCAAGGCTCCTCCTGAAGATGAGGCCACAGGATGGGGAACCAGATTTGGCAGGGCCAGTAGGAGGCGATAAGTATTAAGGTCTGTCCCAAAACACTGGCATTCTGAAGAACTTTGGGTATCCATCGGAAAAGAGGGAAGGCATAGAGGAGACCCGAGGGCCAATCGTGTACAAGTGCATCTCTTGGTGACTCTCCCGGGGGGGGGGGGGGGGTTAGAGCAAGGTAGCTGCTGCATTTGGCATTCATGGACATGGCAAAAAGGTTGCAGCAAGGCTGGTCCCATTTCCGGAAAATCATTTCCACTATGTCTTGTTTTAGGGAGCACTCATGAGGCATCAGAATTGCCCCGCTGAGTTTGTCTGCTATTACGTTGGATTTCCCCAGAATGTGCATTGCTGTCAGAAAGCATTTGGAAGAGGTCGCCCACTGCCATACTCTCAGGGTCTCTCTGCAAAGGGGCTAAGACCTGGTTCCTCCTTGTTTGTTTATATACCACACGACCAACATATTGTCTGTTTGTATTGCAATCATTTCTAGCAGAAGAGAGTCTTGGAATGCTTACACTGCTAAAAGCACCGTTCTCATCTCTAGGACATTGATATGCAAGTGGCCTTCGTGATTCTGCCAAGTGCCTTGGACTGTCCTTCCATGATAAAGCCCCCCCAACCCTGTCTAGAAAGAGTCTGTTGTCACTGTGGCTGAAGGCTGTACAAGAACAAAGGGCTGACCTAAAGTCACATGAGTGGAGTGAAGCCACCAACGAAGGTCTTTCCTGCAGGACTCTGTTATTATGATTTGGTGGGACATGGGTAATTCCTGCACGGACCACTGAGTGAATAGCAGCCTCTGAAGAAGTCTCATATGTAGCCACGCTAATGGAATTATGTTTATTGCTGCTGCCATGGTGCCTAGCACATTTAGAACTGTTATTGCTTGAACCTTCCTCTTAGGATTAAGACCTCACTTCAAAGGTCTTGAACTCTTTCTGGGGAAGCTTTACCATCATTTTTGTGGTGTCTAGATCTGCTCCTATTGAAATGATACGCTGAAATGGCAATAAGGCAGATTTTTCTTAATTTATTGCGATCCCTAAATGGGAGCAGAGTTTCAATGTGGTGACTCTAGCTTTTTTTAGTAGATACTCGGTGTTGGCGGTTAGGTGCCAATCATCTAGGTATGGAAACACTCAGAATTCTAGAAGTCTCAGGTGAACCGTAATGTCTACCATACATTTGCTGAACACTCTGGAGCTGTAGTGAGGCCACAGGACAGAGCTTGGAACTGGTAGTGACTGGCTCCCAGCCAAAAGAGCAAATGACTCTTGGATCACCTGTCCATTTTTATGTGGTAGTATGCATCTTGGAGGTCTATAGAACACATCCAATCATCTTTTCCCAGAAAAGGGAGAACTGACTGCAGTATTAACATCTGGAACTTTGACTTTTTTACTGCTTTGTTCAGTCTGCTGAGATCTAAGATGGGTCTCCAGTCCCCTGTTTTCTTTGAAACTAAAAAGAACCTTGAGTAAGTTCCAGATCCTATTTAGTCTGCGGGGACTATTTGGATGACTCTTTTTCTAGTAACATCTGTATTTCTAGTATTGCCTGTTTCCCGTGACTCGGTGGAATGTCCGGAGTAGGAAAAGAAAAGGGTATGGAGTTATCTCCGGATACTGTGCTTTGCACCCATTTGTCTTTTGTGATTTTTAGCCAGGCTTCTGGGTGCAAAGATAAGTGACCCCTGACTGCCTCCAGAGACAGATAGGAGGGCCTCCTTTCAGGAGCACTGAAAAGGCTTGCCAAGGAAAGACCGCCTGTCACTCTGGTTTTGTGGACTCCCTCGGCCGCGTGGCCAGCGTCTTCCATTATTGCTTCCCCCTCTGCCCCTGGGGGAAGGATCGCCACCTGTCTTGAAAAGCTCTCTGGGATTTTGGAAACCACATTTTTCCTCCCTTTTGACCTCTTGGATAAGGTCTAGAAGGTAGGGAAAAATGGACTCCCGACGGCAGAGAGTTTTTCCTTCCTGTTCACACCTGGTTAGTGTGTCTTTGACTTTAACCCCGAATAAGGACGAGCCATCAAAAGGGGCTTTAACAAAAGAAGACTTAAAAGGCTCCACAAAGTTACACACGTGCATCCAGGAACACCTCCTTAGTGAAATTCCTGAACCCACTGCCCTACTCACTTCATCATCTGCATAGGAAATGAGTCCCATAGAGGAGCTTACCACTGAATTCAAGGTGGAGAGCTGGAAGGAAACTTTATCTGATACCCCTGCAGCTATTGAACCCTGGAGAGTATCCCCTAGCTCCTTCAAGAGATCTCTCTGCAACCTGGTAAAATGTGTAAGATAATTCAGGGACCTGAGTGCAAAGGTCACTGAAGAAAAGGTGCACTTTCCATATCTGTCCATCGTACGAGACTCTAAGTTTGGAGGATGGACAGAAGAGGACGTCTCTGACAGTTCCTTCTTGGTGGCCACCACCACCACCATAGCATCTACCAGGACACCTTTCATAAGGAAAGTTTTATCAGCGGGGGATGTAATTAATTTATTTGGCCATTGAGGGACAGGCTCCACTGAGTCTGGAATCTCCCATGCCTTTTGACAAACTAGGTCCATGAGTTTGTCGAAAAGTGGCGACACCCAAGTGGTGGAAGAGCAAGACTCAAAAGCCTTCAGGTACGCAGACTCCTCCTCAAAAGGGTTGATGGGCTTCCAGCCACCTCTCTGCTTAAGTATTTCTAGGATGTTTGCAAAGGAGATATCCTCAGAGGGTGACCATGTGAACCCTTCTGACTCATCGAGGTCTGTATCAGATGTGACTCTGGGGAGTCCAAATACTTCTTTCTACATAATCTCTTGCGAGGGACCTCTTCAGAAGGGTATTCTGGAGAGGTTTCAGTAGAGAGGGGTTCACCCAATGCAGCATACTGAGGCCGTGGGTCTACCCATCTGTGTGAATGTGGTTGTGCTGAGACAGACATTGATGCCTTTATGGGAGGAATGACTGGGTCTGTGAGTGGAGCTGCCTGTGGGGACAGTGCTCTCCTCATCACCTCCGAGGTCGATGTAGGAACTGAGCCCCGAAAGGCAAGTTCGGATACGACAAATGTCCAATCAGACTGTCCTCCCCGGACCTGACTGGAGAATGTCGGCCCTAAGACTGCTTGAGCTCAGATGGCACCAAGTAAGTCATAGTGGTAGTCGGGACTAAAAATTCTGGAACAGATCTCGGCTCTGACAGTTCCACTACAATCAGCTCCATACATTCTGGCTCCAAAGTCCCGAGTCGGGTCAGAGGAGGAATTGATGTTGGCTTAGTCAATTCGAAAACCCTATGGGTCAGCTCCAACAAAAGTTTGGCTAGTGCAAGTCTCCGCACCATGAGATCCACATCGTCATCTGAGAGGCTCCTGGAGGATTGAGAGAAACTTGCAAGATGGAGGATCTCAATGTCGGAGAAACTGGTTCCAATTCTGGGGACCGGCTCCGAGCTTGAAACACCAATGGTTCCAATACGGAAGGAGCCAAGGTGGATGTTTTCTCGGTCCTGACAGGTTTCGGGTCCGATGAGGAAATTTTTGGTAACTTTTTTGTCGTCTCTGAATGAGGTTCTGATGATGCAGAGTAAGATCTTTTACCTGATTTCTCTGATTTTGAAGAAGGGGAAGAGGTCTGTTTTGTAGGATTATGACCTTCTCCTATGGCTTCTGAAAAGGACGTCTTCAATAACCCCCTAAGAATCAACTTATTCTTCCTCTCAAGAAGAACTGTGGCTGAAAGAATGGCAAATCGTACAAGATTCTTGTAGATGTACTGCTCCAAGGCAGTACACACACACAGTATGACCATCACATCAACATTTTCTGACTACACTTAGAACATTTTTTTGAACCCAGAGGGTTTGGCATCTTTGGTTTGTTTTGACATCTTGGGGTTAGTGCTTCTGTTTTCTCCTGATGAGAGAAGGAGCACAGGGCCATTATTTCCTGGAGACTGATGATCAACATAAAGCTTAATAACTCCTTCATAGGTGACAGCTTGGAATGTGTGCTTATATTCTTCTCCTGGTGAGAGAAGGGGCAGAGTGCATTAATTCCTGACCATTTCTGGTTAGGCATTGAGTGTCTGTGCTTGACATTTCTGATTGGTTTGGGTGCTATTCAAGACATCTATCAGAAAAAGCCTACAACAAGCCTACAGACCCTTGCATCATCTAGGACAAGACTGTGGTTCACCAAACAGGCTGCGGCCTGTTTCTCATCTTGGAATTGGTACTAATGTTTTGCTTCTGGTGTGAGAAGAAGCAAAGGAGCATTGTATCCTAGCACAGTGAAGTTGTGGTGAGACCAGCATTAGTAATAGCTAGGCAGCAGCCATTCACATGACTCCCCTCTTTTCATCATTCTTGACAAGCTAATTCTTTGTTTTCAGTAAGTACTGCTTAATTTGTAACTTCAGAACAGCCACCTAAATACTTAATCCTTAAATTTTTAGGGTCTACATATTAGTTTCCCCTCAAGTGTTTGGCAGTGTCCCTACAGACACAGACACCCTGAGTGACATTTTTCCTGCAAAAGCACAATTGAAATTTCACCAATACCTAGTTGCCCACAGGGCAACTAGTTTGCAGTGGCAAGCACTGTCCTCAGAGTTGCAAACCAGATACTCCTGACATTGCTTTATATTTCAACTCCAACTGTCTAATCAATAAAAAAAAAGAGTTTGTTGCCAAGGATATGAACTTTCCCACTATCTCTGTATGAGCTTGGTCAATATGGGCATCCTGAGGCAATGTAAAAATTGCATCATGTTTATTGACAACCAGTGAATTCTCAAACAAACTAATATGGTATGTGAGAAATGTATTTACACAATGTCACTGGAGGCAAAGTTCTCATATAAAAGTACTCCTAATGTCAATAAGATTGTCAGTAGTACACACACTGCGCCTATCACACACAATTCAAAGCAGACATATAGAACCACATATGCTGAGGCACTTACCACCTATCACACACAATTCAAAGCAGGCATATAGAACCACATATGCTGAGGCACTTAAATGTACCCTTCCTAAACCACAAAGACCTCCTAGACTAAGTACACATAACAAATATCCTCAGCAGCCTCAAATGCACTCTTTCAAAACAAGACCCACATCAACTCATACAGCTACATCTCATGAAGTCTCTACTTCTAAGCCCATAACGCCAGCAACCATACAATCCAACATTGTGGTCACTGAAGACTCCATTGTGAGAAACAATGATGTCCCCCTCAATAGGCTGAGTAAGAAGAAAGTTACAGTCAGTTGTTTATCAGTGGCTAGTAACCACCACATTATGAATGCAATCTGGTCACTGGACCACAAGTACCAGTATGACTCAGTTGTAGTCCATGTGGGAGCAAATGACCTGAGACATACCTCCCTAGAATATATGAAGAGAGAGACATCATGGAGCTCTTGAAATATGTGTCTCAGGCTGGTATGAGCCTAGCACTGAGCAGCATTTTACCTTCTCCAAGGATGACACCACAATATGAACAAAGATGACTGACTTTTATAATTGGCTTAGTTTCTGGTGTTATTCTATGGGGGTGCAATATCTGTCAGCATGGAAGGAGATGGTCAAAAGACCACACTGCTTTGCCAAGGATGGTCTGCACCTCTCCACTTTAGGCTTTCAAATATTAGCTAAAACATTGTCTTCCCCCATAGTGCCTTTTTAGACAATGCCAACCTGAAAGTACTTCTGGCATAGAAAAACAAAACCAAGAAAAGCTACAGGTATTACTGCTCAGTGCTAGGAATCTAAATAAAAAAACTCCACTCCCTGGAAGCTATCTTCACCTTAGAGAATGCTGATATCTGTGTTGTCATTGTGACATGGTTTACAGCCATGGAGAGCACACCGATAGTGCAAGGTTATAATGCCTTCAGCACATTTAGACCAGCTACTACACAGAAAGGGACTAAAGATGGAGGCATCTCGATGTACATACGCTGCATCCATAACACAATTTAAAGCAGACATACAGAACCACATATGCTGAGGCACTTAAATATAACCTTCCTAAAACCCAAAGTCCTCCAAGATGAAGTACACATAACAAATATTGTCAGAAGTCCCAAATGCTCTTTTTCAAAACAACACCGGCATCAATACATAGAGCCACATCTCATGAAATCTCTACTTCTAAGCCCATAATGCAAGCCACCACACAATCCAACATTCTAATCATTGGAGACTCCATCATGAGACACACTGATGTCCCTCTCATCAGGCTGAGTAAAGAGAAAGTCATGGTTGCTTACTTATCAGCAGCTAAATACTTATCAGATAGTGCAAGGTTGTAATGTATTTGGCACATTTAGATCACCTACTACACAGACAGTGATTAAAGATGGAGGCATCTCAATTTACATCAAAAATAAATAAATCTCAAGGCTGGTCAAACAGAACAACGCACTTGAGCTGTTCCATGTTCATATCCATAGGCAAAATCCAATACCACTTCCTTGCAAGCTATAGGTCCCCCTCTATGACCCAGGAAACCCATACAATGTATTTAAACTTATTGGAAACACTCACCATCCAACCCAATACCATATTCATGGGTGACTTTAATTACCCCATTAACTAGGAATCCTATATGACACCAAATGTACAGCCACAGAGATTTCTGGATTTTGTAAGCACAAACTCCCTGGACCAGATTGTCAATACATCAGTCAGGGGTCCATTCCCGTCATTTTATTAAAAACCCAAAAGACTTGGAGAAATTAAAAAAAAAAATAGATGGTGTAGAATCCAGCTTTCTCAAATTGTACATCATCTGTTCAAAAATTTCAAGAATGCTGTCCTTTTCAGCTTTATTTATTTTTATGTAATTATTTATACATCTTTCAATAAATGTAACACAAATGGTAGTCAGTGCTTGGGTCAAAGCCTGGTTCATTTAAATACAGTCTTCTGAGCCAAAAGGTTGAAATTCTTGATTACTGAAATAACTGTGTCAGTGGATTTCTTTTTTTTTTTCTGAGCTGCATTAATTTCTGTGTTGGAATATGAATTTATGAGGCTGAACATAGGGGCAAGGGTCTCCCACTACATCACAGTGTGGATGGATTTTCTTCATCTTCCACAAATTTTTTTTTTCATCATCATTTTGTCTCAGTGTCATTTTTGAGTAACTATTTATGATAAAACACCACTTGCAAAAATATAGCTTTGTTGAAAAGTAGTATACTTTTTATCACATATTGTTGTTTGAAAAGTACAGCTGTGTAAAATCTTACCATAACGTTAGATGTCCTTGCCTTCACTGCTACAGTATTCTAAATAATTCTTAACTATATGGGATTCCCTGCTGAGGAAGCCTGACATCTGACCAGTCTTCCAAAGACTGCTGAATTTAAAAGGTATGCCGAATGTCACCATATGGACCTTGCATAATGTAGAGCATAAAGGAGATGTTCAGGCTTACCAGAAACAGAACTGATTGCCCCAGGAGGAACACCAGTCCAAGGAACCTAAGAGGTAATGTGTACATCTAGGCAGGTAAAGAACTAGGGCGATGGAGGGAGGGAGTGAATACTGCAGCAGTGAAGGCACGACATCTACCATTATGGTAAAATTTTACACAACTGTACTATGTCCTTACATTCACTGCTGCAGTATTCTTAACTATAAGGGAGAGTGCCAAAGCTCAAGAGGAAACTAGGGAGGAGGAAGGGGCAGAGAAAATGCCTAAAAAACTATTAAGAACTGAACAAGCAAAAACAGCCCTACCTCTGGAGATGCATCCAACTTGTAGTGCTTGGTAAAGGTATGCAAAGAAGTCCAGCTAGCTGCTTCAAGAACAGAATTATTATCTAAGCCTTTAAAAAAAAGCACCAGAAGAAGCCACAGCTCTAGTAGAATGAGCTTTAATTGAAAAAGGTAGACTTGTACCATAAAAAATGTGACAACAGGAAATAGCTTAAGAAATCCAAGAAGAAATAGTCTGCTTGGATACAGCAAGCCCCAAAGATCTAGGATGAAATGAAACAAATGACTGATCAGATTTTCTGATAGCCTTGGTCGTATCCAAATAAACTCTAAGTTGCCTAAGCATGTCCAAAGTATGCAGCATCCTCTCACTGTCAGTCTGGGGAGAAGAGAAAAAATTAGGGTGATTAACAGACTGATTTAGAGATAGCTCATTAACCACCTACAGCATAAAAGAAGAGTTAGTGCTCAAGGAAAAATCAAAAAAGGAGGCCAAGCCATATGGGCCTGCAACTCAGGCACCCATCTGGCAAAAGCAAGCACTAACAAAAGTGTTTTCCAGGAAAAATACTGCAAGGAAGCTGAAGCAGCAGGGTCAAAGAAATCCTGAGTCAACATCTCCAAAACAAAAATTAATATCTCAGTGAGGAGGAACAGGCTTCCTGAGAGGTCTAATATTAAGGACGCCTTTACGAAATTGTTTCACCTCAAATTTAACTGCCAAAGAGGGAGAAAAAGGCAGACAAGCAGAGATAGCTGACAGGTAGGTCTTAACAGATAATGCAGAAAAGCAAACAGACGGAGGCAAGAACCAGCGTGTAAAAAATGTAGTAAATCCCAAAGTCCAAAGGCATGCACGCTGTTCAACAGGCTATGAAACGCTAGGTATCTAACAGTCACAATACAGTCTCCACGAACCAAAGATGAAACTTCTTGATATAAGATAAAACTTTTAATGTAACAGAACACAGTGAGCGCTTTCGCCAATAGGCTTCATCAGACTTATGACAATCCACAGTTTTACAAACATTTAAATAGTCTCATATGAAATTCGATTGGTTGCTCGCAATAGCTAGTGATCTATGCCATTATTTAAAGTGCTCAGTGCATAAAAATACTCACAAATATATATACTAAATTTAAAAATGAAGTATATCAAAATATACACTCTTGTCCACCTATCTAAAACAATAACACATTCCCATACACGTATCTAAAAAACAAGTTAAAATAAAAAACAGGTTGAAATAAAAAACTCGAGAACATCTCACATATATACAGTTGCGGACAGAAGAAAAAACATTCTTATTGCATCAAGTCCATCACGGACTGATACGAACTATTAACATACTGATATTAAAACAACGGGGCAGAACCTTCTTAGAAAAAAGGGGTGGATAGAGCGCTAGATCTTACTTACAAACTATTGTATCACACCAAACATATTCCTGTTCCCTGGAGACGGAAGGAAAATGCTGTGATTACTAACTTAAAGCTGACCTACTAATGTAGCAGATGTAGGATATATCTAATCATGCCAAAAAACTAACAAACTTGGATACATAATCAACTACAAGGGGCATGTGTCATATTCACAAGGGTCAAGGTTATATCAGATGTTGTGGATCAATAATAATTCTTATAATATATAACTACACCTATCCCATAATAAGGTAGGAACTTCATTAAACACACGTGCCTAACCAGACCTGATACCAAATCAGCAAGGCATAAGTTCATAAAATGATATAAAATTATCAAACTAAAAGATCTATTCAACGGGATTTAAAAATCCTTCTATTTTTTAGGAATGGTTTAATTTGTACTTTATCATTCAATCCAGGTGGTACATCAGATCTAAATCTGATAATCCACCTGGTTTCACATTCCAGGGTCCTATTGATAATATCTCCCCCTCTAATACCCTGCCTCAAGTTCTGTATTACATAGAAGGAAAAAGTGTGATCACTCCCTGCCTCCTTGTGGTGTCTGGATAGAGCATTGATATCTGAGCCTATTCTAACTTGGTAGTTGTGTTCCCTAATTCGTTCCCTTAACATGCGGTTAGTCTTCCCAATATAATAAGATGAGCATGACTTACATGACGCCAAATAAACAACATGCCTAGTCTCACAATTAGTGTGGGTGTTGAAAGAGTATTTCCGCATTGTTTTCGGATGTATAAATTCTGTATCTAGGTTAATGTAACTACATTGGTTACATTTACCACAGGGTGAAGTGTTTAAACTATTACTGGTATTCGTAGCTATTGTTGATGTATATTTCGGCCTGCATAATAGTCTCTTTAAGTTGGGAAGATTCCTGTATGTCATTTTTGGTTTTGGGCCCACTACCTTACTCACTTCCCTATCCGAAAGGAGGATATCCCAATGTTTATATAGCACGTTTACTAAATCCGCACTGTTCTTACTATAAGAAATAGTTGCTTTAACTATGCCATCAGGCTCTCTTGTTGCCTTCAAATATTCCTCTTGCTCCATAAAACAGGGTCTGGCTCTATCAGGTCTCATTGCTTCCACTTCTGTAATGATTTCATTGATTTTTTCTTGATCATACCCCCTCTCTAAAAACCTTCCCGTTAGGTCTGCGATTTCAAGCTTAAATTTCTCATCACTAGGATTCAGACGTGATGCTCTCATAAATTGTCCTTTGAGTACATTATTAAAAACATACATAGGGTGCATACTTCGCCTGTGTAAAAGATTGTTTCTATGACAGGCCTTCCTATGAATGGAGGTATTCAGCAACCCATTCCCCATCCTACATATCTCCACATCCAGGAAGGATATATTAATCCTTGAAAAATTAAGGGTAAATTTAAGAAAATGGGTGGATGTATTAAGAAAATGGACGAAGCTCTCTAAAGTCTCTTCATCACCTAGCCATACAAAAAAGAGGTCGTCCACAAATCTGCGGTACATCCCCACATATTGCCTAAATAAGTCATTAGAACATAGGTATCTATCTTCGCAAGTGGCCATGACCAAGTTGGCGTAGCTATTGGCACAGGATGTGCCCATAGCTACGCCATCTTTCTGAAGGTACAAATCATTGTCAAACACAAAAATATTGTTCGTCAGGATCATTTCCAAAAATAAAGTTATTAACTCCACTTTTTTATTTGTAAATTGTGAATGAATACTTAAATAATCAGAAATGTAGGACATGCCTATATCATTAGGGATTACTGTGAAAAGACTAACCACATCAAGAGTTACCAACAAGAATGGTTGGTCATCTCTTAAACCCTTTGTAAAAGTGTACAAATCTAATAAAAACTGTTTACTATCCTTGAGTATCCTTATGTTATCATCCACAAATGGTCTTAAGAGGCTGTCCGTGTATACTGAAAGGGGTTCCGTAGCCCATCCCTGACCCGCTACAATCGGTCTCATGGGTATAAATATTTATTATACACTTGATGACCTATTGATGTCCTCTGATATTACGAAAGAGCTATATGATTTTTTCAAGGTTGAAGACCCAGTTATACCCATTGTCCAGGGACTTCCGAAAGTACATAAGTCCTTAACAGATCCACACATGAGACCGATTGTAGCGGGTCAGGGATGGGCTACGGAACCCCTTTCAGTATACACGGACAGCCTCTTAAGACCATTTGTGGATGATAACATAAGGATACTCAAGGATAGTAAACAGTTTTTATTAGATTTGTACACTTTTACAAAGGGTTTAAGAGATGACCAACCATTCTTGTTGGTAACTCTTGATGTGGTTAGTCTTTTCACAGTAATCCCTAATGATATAGGCATGTCCTACATTTCTGATTATTTAAGTATTCATTCACAATTTACAAATAAAAAAGTGGAGTTAATAACTTTATTTTTGGAAATGATCCTGACGAACAATATTTTTGTGTTTGACAATGATTTGTACCTTCAGAAAGATGGCGTAGCTATGGGCACATCCTGTGCCAATAGCTACGCCAACTTGGTCATGGCCACTTGGGAAGATAGATACCTATGTACTAATGACTTATTTAGGCAATATGTGGGGATGTACCGCAGATTTGTGGACGACCTCTTTTTTGTATGGCTAGGTGATGAAGAGACTTTAGAGAGCTTCGTCCATTTTCTTAATACATCCACCCATTTTCTTAAATTTACCCTTAATTTTTCAAGGATTAATATATCCTTCCTGGATGTGGAGATATGTAGGATGGGGAATGGGTTGCTGAATACCTCCATTCATAGGAAGGCCTGTCATAGAAACAATCTTTTACACAGGCGAAGTATGCACCCTATGTATGTTTTTAATAATGTACTCAAAGGACAATTTATGAGAGCATCACGTCTGAATCCTAGTGATGAGAAATTTAAGCTTGAAATCGCAGACCTAACGGGAAGGTTTTTAGAGAGGGGGTATGATCAAGAAAAAATCAATGAAATCATTACAGAAGTGGAAACAATGAGACCTGATAGAGCCAGACCCTATTTTATGGAGCAAGAGGAATATTTGAAGGCAACAAGAGAGCCTGATGGCATAGTTAAAGCAACTATTTCTTATAGTAAGAACAGTGCGGATTTAGTAAACGTGCTATATAAACATTGGGATATCCTCCTTTCGGATAGGGAAGTGAGTAAGGTAGTGGGCCCAAAACCAAAAATGACATACAGGAATCTTCCCAACTTAAAGAGACTATTATGCAGGCCGAAATATACATCAACAATAGCTACGAATACCAGTAATAGTTTAAACACTTCACCCTGTGGTAAATGTAACCAATGTAGTTACATTAACCTAGATACAGAATTTATACATCCGAAAACAATGCGGAAATACTCTTTCAACACCCACACTAATTGTGAGACTAGGCATGTTGTTTATTTGGCGTCATGTAAGTCATGCTCATCTTATTATATTGGGAAGACTAACCGCATGTTAAGGGAACGAATTAGGGAACACAACTACCAAGTTAGAATAGGCTCAGATATCAATGCTCTATCCAGACACCACAAGGAGGCAGGGAGTGATCACACTTTTTCCTTCTTTGTAATACAGAACTTGAGGCAGGGTATTAGAGGGGGAGATATTATCAATAGGACCCTGGAATGTGAAACCAGGTGGATTATCAGATTTAGATCTGATGTACCACCTGGATTGAATGATAAAGTACAAATTAAACCATTCCTAAAAAATAGAAGGATTTTTAAATCCCGTTGAATAGATCTTTTAGTTTGATAATTTTATATCATTTTATGAACTTATGCCTTGCTGATTTGGTATCAGGTCTGGTTAGGCACGTGTGTTTAATGAAGTTCCTACCTTATTATGGGATAGGTGTAGTTATATATTATAAGAATTATTATTGATCCACAACATCTGATATAACCTTGACCCTTGTGAATATGACACATGCCCCTTGTAGTTGATTATGTATCCAAGTTTGTTAGTTTTTTGGCATGATTAGATATATCCTACATCTGCTACATTAGTAGGTCAGCTTTAAGTTAGTAATCACAGCATTTTCCTTCCTTCTCCAGGGAACAGGGATATGTTTGGTGTGATACAATAGTTTGTAAGTAAGATCTAGCGCTCTATCCACCCCTTTTTTCTAAGAAGGTTCTGCCCCGTTGTTTTAATATCAGTATGTTAATAGTTCGTATCAGTCCGTGATGGACTTGATGCAATAAGAATGTTTTTTCTTCTGTCCGCAACTGAATATATGTGAGATGTTCTCGAGTTTTTTATTTCAACCTGTTTTTTATTTTAACTTGTTTTTAGATACGTGTATGGGAATGTGTTATTGTTTTAGATAGGTGGACAAGAGTGTATATTTTGATATACTTCATTTTTAAATTTAGTATATATATTTGTGAGTATTTTTATGCACTGAGCACTTTAAATAATGGCATAGATCACTAGCTATTGCGAGCAACCAATCGAATTTCATATGAGACTATTTAAATGTTTGTAAAACTGTGGATTGTCATAAGTCTGATGAAGCCTATTGGCGAAAGCGCTCACTGTGTTCTGTTACATTAAAAGTTTTATCTTATATCAAGAAGTTTCATCTTTGGTTCGTGGAGACTGTATTGTGACTGTTAGATACCTAGCGTTTCATAGCCTGTTTAACAGAAGAATAGGCCAAACCAGCATTGAAAAACTCACACAGATAACAGAGAACCAAAGAAGCATCCACACTAAGTGGGCCCAGGTTAGAAGAGAGACACCAAAAAGAAAACTTCTTCCATTTGGATAAGTAGGATTTCCTAGTCGTAGGTTTCCTGACCACCCGCAGGACTTGCAGCACGTCCTCAGATAAAAGGTGTCTATGAAGAATCCTATCAACCACAGTGTCAGCTGAAGCATGGACAGGTGGGGATGGATAAGATATCCCTTGTCTTGTGTGATTAGATCCACCCTGTGAGGTAACTTGTGATGATTGCCCCTGGCTAGATGCAGAAGAGGTAACTAGTGCTGTCACAACCAAAAGGGAGTCACCAACAAGGTTTTGGGAGCATCCTATTGAATTTTGAACAGGACATTCGGAATGAGATGAAGGGGAGGGAATGCATAAAGAAACATCTCCTTCCAGCAGAATGATAGGGTGTCCACCTTCCATACCAGAGGACCTGGAACTCTGGCACAAAAGAGAGGAAGTTGTCTGTTCAGAGGGGAGGCAAAAAGATCCACTTGAGGAGTAACCCACTGGTGGATAATGTCCAGAAACACATCCCTGTGAAGCATTTATTCATGGGACTGAGTTAAGGACCTGTTCAGAGTGTCTGCCACAATGCTCTGACCGGAAGAGATATAAACTGCCTGAAGAGTCACTTGACACTTGATAGCAAGATCTCATACCAGAAGTGCCGACCAGCAAAGAAGATAAGATCCCATTCTTCCCTGTTTGTTGATATACCACATCACTGTGATATTGTCTGTGAATACCTTGATAGACCCTGAAGAAAAGAGAAAATGAAAGGCCTGAAGAGCCAGCAGATGAGATCTCTTCTCTTTGACATTGATGTGCTTCATCTGCTGACAAGGCGACCACACCCTCTGTACCTTTAGGGAGCCAAAAATCTCCTCCCATCCCATGTCTGAGGAGTCTGTGAACAATTCCTGAGAGGGAAGAGGGGGATGAAAAGGGATCCTTGGATTCAGAGACAACTGCTGGATCCACCAGAGACGTTCTTGTCTGAGGCAAGGAAGAACAGGAACTACACACTTTAGAGGATAAGCATGTTGAAGCCACACTGACTTCAGAAACCACTGAAACTTTCTCATATGAAGTTTAGCCATAGGGAGCATCGGAATGGTGGATGCCGTGAAACCTAAAACTCTCAGAAACTCCCTGGCAGTAATGGAAGTCAGAGGAAGAAGAATGTGAAAGAAAGAAATAAGAATTAAGGCCTTTGGAGGGGGCACTGATGCAAGCACTGGCACCATCTGAATCCTGCAACCCAGAAAAACATGATCCTGAGAAGGAGTCAGAGAAGACTGTTTGAAATTTATAGTGAACCCCAGGCTCTGAAGATGAGAAATGGCAAAATGAAGATTTTGCTAAAGGGTCTCTGGAGAGGACGTCATCCAAGTAAGGAAATATTTGGATTCTTTGAAGTCTGCAAAAGACAATTATATCAGCAAGGCATTTGGTGAACACCCTTGTGTCAGTAGAAAAGCCAAAAGGCAAAGCAAAGAACTGAAAATACCAGGAAGCAACAGAGAAATGCAAAAGCTTCCTGAAAAGAGGATGGATCAGAATATGGAGATAAGCATCCTTGAGATCCAGAGACATCATATAGGCCTGAGGGAACAAGGGAGGAAAGAGAATCTAAAGGGACAACATCCGAACGGATGGTACCTTTAGAAAAGTGTTTAGATGCAAGAGGTCTAGAATAAGTCTTCAAGTGGCCTCTTTTCTGGGCTTAAGAAATAGTTGGGAGTAGAACCCTTTCTCCCTTTGGGACACAGGCCCCTCTTGAACAGCACCCTGAGACAAGATATCTAAAAGAACCTCTGGCAAAAAGGGAAGATGTTCCTGAGGAGGCTGAGGAATGCCCATAAACGGAGGACGAAATTTCCACACCATGAAGTACCCTTGACAAATGATCGACAGAACCCAAGAATCCTGAGTAATCTGAAGCCAAACTGGAAGAGAAAGAGAAAGGTGAAGAGAAAGAGGAATGTGGCTGGAAAGGGATGGATAGTCACACAGTGCCTGGTTTGTCCAGAAAGGAAGGCTTCGGAGTCCCAGAAAATTGAATAGCCTTAGCAGGAAGAGTCCATTTGCCACTTTTCTTACCTTTAGTAGAAGGATGTGATTGCCTACAAAGACAGGCGTAGCAGGGTAGTTGCTCTGAAATTTAGGCACAGTTGAAACAAACACATGTTTATGTTCCCATAAGGCCTTACCCTTATCCAGAAGGGACTTAAATAAACCAGCCGCAGCTTCCCCAAACAAAAGTTTATAATCCAGATGAGCATACATCAGCTTAGCTTTAATATCATCAGGTAGAGGTTGAAGTCTAAGCCAAGAATACCCCCTCATAACTGAAACAAAAACAGCAGCCCTAGAAGAGGCATCTGTCACATCATAACTACATTTAATAGAATGACAAATGACCTGAGAGGAAGTCCCTAGCAAGGAAAGAACAGAAGTTTTATCCTTAGAGTCTGGAAAATCAGAAATAAGTTAACAGGCCTGAGAAAGAAGAGCCAACACATACCTAGATATATGGGTCTGATAATTAATAGCCCTAAAAGCTATGGTAGCAGAAGTGTAAACCTTTTTCCCCAGCCTGTCTATAGTTCTGCTGTCCTTGTCAGAAGGCAATAACATGGGCAAAGGAAGCAACTGAGATGGCTTATCAGAGGCTACGGACACTATTGAAAGGTCAACAGCAAAACATTTATATAAAAAAGAATAATCCTCGGGAACCCCATAAAATCTATCAGGCTTTTTGGAAGTAGGGGGGAGAAAATCAGGCATCTATCTGAGAGGCACTGGAGAAAGCATCCAGTAAAGCAGCCAAGACAGGAGGAAGAGCCACAGGTTTAGGAGTATATTTCCTCTTCCAATGGCACTATAATAGAGCCTGTTGAACATACAAAACTTCTTGGCGTCACAATTGATAGCGGACTTAAGTTTGACATACACTTTGTACTAACTATTAAAAAGGTTCATGTCAACCTGGGTTCACTCTATAGGGCTAAAACATATCTCACTGACCATACCAGACTCGCAACAGCTAGAACCCATCTGTTATTTTCCCTTCTATACTGCTATCAAATATTTACCAGTCTTCACAAATCTGACCTAAATGGTCTTTAATCTTGCTATAACAAAATTGCCAAATTTGCTACTAATCAATATCAAAGATCTCATCATTATACTGCCCTTCTCCAGCTAAACTGGTTAGAGCTGCCTCATCTTCTCACCCTGAATCAGCTACTAACTGCTCACACAGTGTTATACAAACCGGACAACTGCAGGCACTATTTGATCTTGGTCACCCCTACAGTAACCTAACATCCCTTAGATCTGCTGATAAAATACGGTTAAAGGTTATTAAAGCACAAAACTCTCATAGCATCTCCTTGTACTTCCACATCATTGCCAAACAATGGAACTCTCTACCACAGCATATTCTGTCTATCAATGATACACATACATTTAAACATACCTTAAAGAAATATTTCTCTAATCATAGGCTTTGCTCCTGTTCCTACCCAGGATAAACACTTTAACCTATAAATGTCTAACTCATTTTTTCCCTTTCTCAATTATCTCCTGGCTATTTAAGCCTTCTTACTCTCAGAACGTGTTTTGTTATCCTAAGAAGAAATAAAAAAATGTTTTTCTCATCAACATGTATGGTACAACTGTTTATTGTTTGATATGACCACCATTGTTGCTTTCTTTTAGACACCATGTTAAGAGCCTTGTAATTTGAATTTCTATTTGTATTTTATTTTATGTACTGTAATCATTGTAATAGTTATATCTCAACTGTAAAAATCTATGTAATCTTCCGTGGAGCTTTTCTTCCCGGGTCTCCGCTGAAAACAGGCTACTGGCCCAGTCAGACACTACCCGGTTAACAAATAAAAATAAATAAATAAAATAATAAGACAGCCCAACTGCAATAACTCATAGTACCTTTTATGGATATCAGAAACCTGAGTACAATCCCACTTAAAAAATCCATCATCCTAGTGAGTGTGTCCCCAAAGGAAATTTCCATCAAAGGAACATCAGGATGAATAGATTCCTCCTCCTCTGACCCATAGTCCATAGGAGAAGGAATTTGACTAGACTACGTTAGGGATTCATCAGCAGAATCTGACTCATCCTTAGAAGAATCCTGGTCTTTAGTCCTTTTAAGAGGAGTAGAGGACCAAGGAGGAGCAGGAACTGAAACCACATGCAGAGGCTTTAAGGATATTAAGGCAGAAAATAACTCCTGAGTAAAAGCCTGCCATTCACTTTGTGGATCCCTAGAAGCAGAAGAAACATGTTTAATGTTTTGTTTCTTTTTAAGTGAATGCCCTGAGAAGGCTCAAATCCAGGACAACAGCCAAAAACTGTAGCAGGAACCTTCCCCAACTAGTAACTAAGCAACTCCCCTAGGCCCCTCAGGAAAATATCAACTGTAGTTTCCTCTGAGTATCTGAGATGAACAACTGCAAATCCTGTTCAAATGTGCTGCCAGCCAGATCCTCATCAGCCTCTAACATGGTCACGGCAGAGAAATCTGACAACACAGTTGGGCGAGCCTCTGGGTTCATAATGACCTCAGGAGAAACAGCTGGCAGAGGCTGGACAGCAGAAGATTCCAGTTATACATTTTTTACCTTCTTCCCCCCAATGGCTGACCCTTAGGGCGGGAGATTCCTTCCACAGTATCTCTAGCGAGCAGCTTAAGACACTGGTTCTCAAGATACAAGGAAAGGGAAGAAAGTCTATTGCAAAGGGTATTTGGAACAAATGCCTGACAAATAGAACACGATGTACTGTCATGAGAAGCACCCAAGCAAAAAAGACACTCATAGTGGCGGACTCTATGGGGAATCTGTCTTCCACATTGCCATTTACCCTTCTTAGATTCATTAACCTCAAAGAACACAAAAAACAAGAAAAAGCAAAATCTCCAACAGGGCACTTATCTTGCAAGAACAACAAACATGCGTAGGAAGTCCCTGCAGAACAAAAATGTATTCAACTGGTAGAAAACAGACACAGGTAAACAGACTGACAGTGTAAAAGATATGTTCAGACTGGCGGCAAAGAAGTTATGTATTTGGTAAGCCTGAACATCACCTTTATGTCCTACGTTACGCAGGGTACATATGGTGATGTTTGGTTTACTTTTTGAATTTAGAAGTGTTTGGAAGACTGGCCCGATGTCGGACTTCCATGGCAGGGAATCTCATAAAGTTAAGAACAGTTAAGAATACTGCAGCAGTGAATGTAAGGACATCAGTACTATATATCATATTGTTTAAACTAATGTAAAATACAAAGACATCATCCAGCAATACTACAAAAGTTTAAGAAGAAAGAATGACATTCAGAGAGAAAATGTATACCAGTTGTTGCATGGGTCTCCTTGAATAGTTTGCCCTGGCTGGTACAGCTCTCCCTGATAGTAACACATGCAGTCGCTCTGCAGTACACAGGTGTCATTCTGTAGAAACAATCCCTCTGTGCAGTAGCATCCATCATAACATATTGTAGCACACTCTACTGTGGACGTCACATCAAGACAAATACGAGGACAGGCTCCACCCTTGCTTATACAGTCCTCTGCAGTTTGATACTGCATATTTTCAGGGCAAATCTCTAAATATAAGAAAACATGAAAAATGCATTGATTACACAACAAGCTGCAACAAAATATTTTAAAATCTGTAAAAGGAAAAATTCACAAAAAAAAAAAAAAAAAAGAAAAAAATCATAAGTATCTGATAGTAATCCTTACCAATCATGTTTTAAAAGCTTCTTTTATAACTATAATACCATGACATCACTAATGATCCTAATGTTATTGAAATGAAGGACACAGATTCTACATCTGACAAAATATCAACACTGAGTCAGCAGCAGCAGAGTCCACAAAATGAGTATACATTCAGCAGATGAGGTGTCCTACAGTGCAATGACAACTACTACTGCCAAAGCAGGTCCACCTTTTTTAAGATGCTTAGTAGCTGAGAGTAGTAACACCAAATAAATAAAACTACACAATGCTGTGTTGCTTTAATACTATTAACTATGAAAACTCACCACTGGCTCTGTGGCACAGAGGGGAAAAAAATCTGACAGTGATCTAAGCACCCTCTGATTAACTAGTGATGTGGGTGATACAGGGGCAGACAAGACAGAATTAAAGTGGGAGGACAATCCCCAGCTCACCAACACAGAGTGGAAGGCAGGTAGTCTGGTCTTCTCGACTGTCAGTACCTTCTGGAAACAGTGGTGCACAGGAGGCAGGATATGGGTCAGGGACACACTTAGTTATGCCAAGCTGTATCTGCATGGAAGCCTTTGTCTAAAAAATGTGCAGGAATATGTGCATTCCTACAAAAGTGCAGTAAATGTCAGCTATCAGAGGTGGTCTCAAAAGCAAAAAACTCTCATGGCTCCTTGGAAGATGGCCATATCATGACCTAGTTTCAACTTCATCAGGGGAACAAATGGCCAGCCACAACACAGACTGGATGTTTAGAAAGAATGGGGTTGAGGATTACAAAAAATATATCATAGAAAGTCCATCTTAAGTCTTAATGTAATTCTGAGTTGTGATTGGTAGATCTCTGCCTAAAATAAGGAGGAATTGCTTTGGCCCTCCTGAATTCATCTTACTAGAAGTGCACAGTCAGTGTATTGTTGGCTTTCATCATTAACTTTATACACAGATGACTTGCCCTAGGTTTGATCATAATTGCCAGATTATTTTTCTGCTTCTGTATTCTCTATAGCCATCCCTCTCAGCATCCATGTTCTCCTTCAATTTTAACCATAAAGGTACATAACACTGCCTTTCTTTTCATTAAAACTTAGCTGCTACTGGTTCACCATACAAGCTGCATCAGCTTTTCCTAGAGACTGACTGGTCCGTGCATAACTATCATACCCATCAGTCACCATACTGGAACACAAGAGGTTGAACATGGCATTCAGTCCCAACATGATAAATTACATAAATAAGTTCACAGATTTTTTCCACAGGCATTTCCCTTAGATATAACATGCTGCTTACATTCAAGTCAGCTAGATGCTTATCCAGCTGACTACTCTGGGCCATGCCTCATAAAAATAGACTCAAAATAGAAGTCCAGATATGTCTCTTTAACAAGTAATGTTTGGAAATACACCTGATGTAACCCTCAACAGGGTGAGTTATTCAAGGTAAACCCCTCAGCTACAAAGCTGATTGCTTTAATTTTACTAAGGATAACTCCAATTTCTGCTCTCTCCTTGGTACAGCCAGAGTGCATCTTTGAGCAAATGAGAGCTTGTTGCCCGTGAAATGATTCAATCACGGATGTCATTGACATCTGTCCATGCTGCTGAAGTGAAACATGCACAGAGCTAGCCTGTCACTCATGCTATGCTTAATAAAAATAAAACAGAACCATAGCTAGGTCATCTGGAACCCTGTGCAGTTCCACCAGAATTGGCATCCCTTTCAATTCAATGTTCAGGGGCCAAAAAACAATTCTGAAAGCTGAAGATAAAAAAAAGCACTTCTGCTCTGCTTTGAAACTGTAGCAAGAAGGTAAACATGTAACAAGCAGTTTGGTACAGTTAAATCACCACTCACTGAGTGTTTCAGAGCTTCAGCTGTGACAGTAAGTGCAGTACCAGCATTCATTTATAAAGATGCAGCATCCTCATGGCTTCATAACGCAATGCTGGTACTGCACACTCACACCATCGGCACCTGACAGTCACGTCCCCTAACAATTTTTGCCCAGGGAAGTAGCCTCCTTCGCCTTGCCCTAGTTACAGCTCTGAAATAAACTTAAAATAATTTTAAAGTTAAAAAGAAGACTGCCTGCTAAGCATGTAGACAGGGACTCTATGAAAGTGAAGAAAGCAGGTACGAGTGTCAGCATTATGTAAATAACAAATGAATCTGCATGTGCACAGTGATAACTGTGTAATGAGCTTTGCTACATCGCTAATGACATATGAATGTTGGACTGTTTTGCTATTAATGTTTGGTCATTCTTAATTGTTCTTATCATTATCATAATGTTTAGAATAGTATTCGGGCTCAAAGAGGGTTTCGTATGCGAGTGAGTATGCATTGGGCTCAATTCTGAACCCAGTACTGTTCATCCTGGTGAAGGACTACATCATTAAACAGGTCAATGGGGAGAGATCCACACAGCTGCTGTATGAAGGCAATATGGCATTACAAGCAGACTCTGAGCAAGAACTTCAGCAACTGATAGGGCTACAGAATGCAAAAGTAAAGGTACACAAGATGAAACTGAATACAGACAAGACAACTGTCATGGCAGCAAATAGGGGAAATCAGAAGAGGCTGTAAAATTAAATAGAAGGAAAAATAGTGGAACATGTTAACAACGTCAAGTATCTGGGAGGTGTGGTCATGGGTAATGTGTGGCAGAAGAATGCCAAAGATGTTGAAAAGTATGGTGTGCAAAACAGAGGTGAGACCAATACTTCTGTATGACATAGAAAATTGGGCAGTGAAGGCAGAGCAGTTAAGGCAGCTAGAGATGATGAAGTGTCTAAGATAGGTGGTAGGATATATACTGTGGGGAAAATAAAGAAATGATGACATAAGAGCAGAAGCCAAAGTAGCTCCAGTTCCAGAGAAGGTCAAAGAAATGAGTTATGGAGATTTGGGCACATGTGCAAGAAAATGAAAGACAATCTGTGAAGAAGATTTGAAAGAATCGGCAAGAAAGCATCCAGCAAAGAGATGGATTGTGTGAGAGAAGACTTGTGATAGTCAGGCATGACCACAGCAAAAGGTAGAACAGTGGTATTAAATCAAGAAAAATGATATTTGAAGCAACACCCAACCTCCCTACAGAAAGTGCAAAAATTAAGTTTGATGAAGATGATGATGATGATGACGATGATGGCTAGAACAGAAGCTGCTGTTAAAAAAGGAATAGTAAGTAGGGCATATAAAATACTGTATAATTATTATAAAAATCAATCAGAGAAGTTTAGAAAAGACTGGAAAGCCAGACTGCAGAGGCAACTTACAAAGGAACAGTGGGCAGATATCTGTAAGGCTCCCAAATATGCAAAAAAAAAAAAAAACTCCAGAAGTCTTGGATGTGTCCACATCAGTATTTTTATACTACAAGCAGACTTCAGAGACTTTTCCTCAGGTAGACAGCACATGCTGAAGATGTGATGGGGAAGACAGATGTAGAAGGAACATGTTTTCTGGGAATTTAAAAAGTTGGCAGAGTTTTAAAAATCCTTACAGAGTACTTTGGCAGAAATGTTGGGGGAGCAAATTAATGTAACTAACGAAATTATTCTTTTGAGATGGAATATAGTATCTGAATGGCCCATACATAGGAAGCCTTTGCTAAGTTTAATGGTACTGACTGCCAATAAAAAGCAATTTCTACAACTATTACAACTATTCCAAATGTTTTAATTATAGGTGACTCTATAGTGAGACATACAGACACCCCACTCATCACGTTTTAACAAGGAGAAAGTTCAGCTGCCTGTCTGGTGCAAGGATTCACCAGATCACACATGCACTCAAATCTCCGAACAGCAAGTACTGTTATTACTGCGTCATAGTTCGTGTTGGTGTGAATGCACTGAGATGTACCTCTCTAGACTATATGAAGAGAGACATGATTGAGCTCTCTGAATATGTGCCGCAGCAAGTATGTCCCTAGCTTTGAGCAACATTTTACCCTCGCCTAGGATGATACCACAATCTAAACAGAAAATGATTGACTTCAATAACTGGCTTAGATGAAATGGTGGATAGACCATGCTGCTTTGCCAGAGATGGTCTTCACCTGGCACCTATAGGCTTTCTGCTGCTGGCTAAGGAACTTGTCTCTTCCATGATGCCTTTTTTAGGCAAGGTCACAACAACAAAACTCACAACATGAAAGTCATGCTTCTAAACACTAGGAGCTTAAATCAGAAACTGTACTCTCTGGAAGCACAAGACCATATTTTACCTTTTGTACTGTAAAACAATGTTCCTGTTTCAGAAACAATTGCTATGGACTAGAAACTGCTCAGAACATTTTTACTGAATGCAAAAGGGTGCAACCTTTCTGGAACTATATTCAGTGACATCATGGCATTCCACATCTCTTTCCACTTACATCAGACAAAGTTATTTACAGCAACTATGGACAGTTTTGGACCAACACTATCAAACATATGGATTACTTTTTTGGTTTCAACCACGCACTTACTGTGGAGAGACAGATGTGCAGAAGCCAAAACTGGCCAGGATTTTTCATTATCTTTTCTCATTCAACAACTTTATGCATGGCTTACACAAAACAAATGAAACAATTAAACTGATCATTCAAAATGTTATTTTCTTACTTCTGATTTATGGTTGTAATGTTTGATTTCACGGTTTAGAGTTGTTTTTTACTTCTTGATGTACAGTTTCTGTTTTTTTATTTTTGTATCATTTGTTTCAAATTTCCAATAAACAAATTAATCCTCTCTCTAAAAGATGCTGACATCTGTGCAGTCACAGAAACCTGTCTCAAGGCCGCAGAAAGTACCCCTGCCTTGCAAGGCTACAATGCCTTCCACACTTTCAGACCGCAAACTGAAGGCATGTGAAACAAAGATGGTGGAGTATCTATCTTCATTACAGATAATTACACCTCGAGACTGGTTAGACAAGAAAACTATATAGAACTACTACAAGTTCAGATTACAGTGGATAAGACCACCCTTCAGGTCACTGCCAGTTACAGGTCTCCTTCCATGAATCAAGATGCCCACACAGATTATTTAGACCTACTTGGGACAATTAAGGTACAACATAACACCCTAGTCATGGGTGACTTCAACTATCCTTCCATTAATTGGGAAACATACAAGCCCAAACTCACTTGCACAAAAGTTCCTGGACTTTGTTAACTCAGATGCCCTGGAACAAATAGTGCACCACTCCACAAAGGGCTCCAATATTCTAGACCTGGTCCTCACCAATATGAGTGACCGATGCAATGTCTCAAGTGTAAGTCCCACACTGGTAAAATATGACCATAAATCAGTCATTTTTGAAGCAGTAGTAGCACCAGAACTCCCCAAAGGAAAAGTCAGGCTAAAAAACTTCAAAGCTAACTATACCCTCCTAAGGGAAGGTATAATTGCCTTCCAAGCTCCAGGTTCCACAGATGGCATTGACAATTATACTAAGGTATACAATGATGCCATCTATAAAAAGAGCTAGCTACTCCATTGGGCACTCTATTCAACCACAGTCTGAGTACTGGCTTTGTCCCCACTGAATGGAAAACAGTGACTTTTATCCTTCCTCCACAAGGGCAACAGACCTGGATACCTATAGACACATAAGGTTAAATAGCCTCATCTGAAAGGCAATGGAATGAGTCATCATGGAGTTCATAAATAAAGATATAGGTCACCTCCATACCCTGGATCCGTCCCAGTTCGATGTTTGTGAGGGACAGGTCATGCCTGCTAAACCTTGTGGACTTCTTTGAGAATGTCACCAAAGCAATAACAGCCACAGACAAGGGCAAAGTCATGCACACAGCCTAAATTGACTTGACTGAGGAATTCGACACTATCCCACATTTGGGCATTCACATCATTGACAAACTAATCCAGTTGAACATCAACCCCTATGTTGTCAGGTGGGTTACAAAGTGGTTCACAGATTGACAACACTCGGTCAGAGTGGAACACTTTACCTCTACTAGCAGACCTGTCACCAGTAGGGGCCCACAAGTGTCAGTGTTGGGTCCCCTTCTTGCTTGACATATACTTCTCAGAAGTCCAGGTCAAAATGAAGGCACTGCGGCTTACCAAGTTTGTGGATGACTGCAAATCAGGTGTTAACACTGAATTCCCTAGCAATGTCGACAAACTTCCAAGGGGGCATACACAGACCAAGGATTGGTGCCAAAGCCATGGTCTTAAACTCAATGTTAAAAAAAATGCATAACCTTTCCCTTCGGTTAAAAAAAAAAATGTTCCTGCTGATTATAAAATAAAATAACCAAAAAATAGCATTTAGTCAACCAAGAACAAGAAAATGCACCAAATAAACGCTATAAGGATATATGGATTCCACCAGGAAGCAGCACATAGTACTATAAAATATTCTTCTTTAATAACACAACTATTAAGCGCTTTCATCCACCAACAGTGTGGACTTCATCAGAATGCTTTCAATAAATCCATTAACATCTTAAATACTTTCTTTTTAGGTGACAAAGTCACTAATTATTAAAAATCACATCTCCATTTAAAGCTATAATGTTTAAATACAAATATTAAAAATCCCTATACACTTTTAAATCACAAAAACTGTGTCACTTGATATATATTTACAAAACTGCATGTACGCATGAACTAATTAATATGAATATCTACTTTATGTTATTAAATACAAATTGTTAAGACTCATATAACTAAAAAGTCATTTATAAAATTGCCACATATGTATATAAATACATAAAAAGATCAATCATTGCCTCATACCATAAAAGGTCCTTAGGAAAAACAAAGAGTACATAAATATATACTGTATATAAACTCATTTGTTACCTAAACCTGCATCTGTAGTAAAGGTTTAATAGTAATATAATCGTTTAAGCCTGGCATGTTCATGGCATCTGTTAGCAATTGCCATTTGACTTCCTTATATCCCAGGATTGCTTTAAAATTTCCCCCTCAGGGTCCCATTTTGACATGCTCCAGTATAGCAAACTTAAAAAATTGATGGTCCCCTGCCTTGCCTATATGTCTATATAGAGCATTATTACGATCCTTTCTCTTAATTTCATACAAATGATGATAAATTCTCTTTCTTAGGGGCCTCTCCATTTTGCCTATATAATAACTGGGGCATGTCATACACTTTGCCATGTATACTATATATTTCAAATTGCAATTTCCTTGCCCAAAAGTAATCCTAGTACACGTAATATTTTCAAGAGTCACACCTTCCACTTCAAGGATAGCATGACATTGTTTACATCTTAGTGTGTCTTCCTTGTGTTCCTAATTCCCTAATAGTGTTACCCCTTTCCAAATTGTGTTTAATATTACACCCCATTTTATAAACAAAAGATGGTATCTCACCAACTACATTCCTGATCTCATTGTCAGCCAATAAATTGTTCCAATTATAGTTTAAAATCTGTTTAACTCGAATAACGTAAGGGGAATACTCCAAAATACATGCCCTTTGATATTTTATATTGGTATCAGTATTACTCATAAATGTATTCATACCTATACCCTTTCCTAAAACTGATGGGTATTTTCTACCCCACTCATCAATCACATCTTTCTTGACATCATTTAACATATGTCCAGGATACCCTCTCTGACTAAATTATGTAGTTATAAAATCAATCTCTTCAAGCATCTCGGTGTACTGGGACATCATCCGAGCTGCCCTAATACACTGCCCTTTAAATATATTCATCATTGTTTTTCTATGGTGATTACTGTAATACTCAAGGTAACTATTAGAGAAAGTATTTTTTCTGTATATTCGGGATTCAAACCCACCAGGTCCACTAGATACAAAAGTATCCAGCTACGCAATACCACCCGTATCATATGTGTGAGTAAACCTCAAAAATGTACTTGTACTATTTAAGTATTCAATAAACTTATTAATGTAATCCATTGGGCCATCCCACAATATAAAGATATCGTCCAAAAATCGTGAGTAATGTCTAATATACCTGTGATATTCACTTTTGAAGACAAATTGATTTTCCCAATCTAACATAACCAGGTTGGTGAACATGGGGGCACATGCTGCCCCCATCGCCACTCCCCTGGTCTGTCAATAATGTTCACCCTCAAAGTAAATAAAGTTATCAAGTACAATAGACATAAGCTCCATAATAAGACTAACAACATCCCATTCCAAGTTAGTATATTGTCTAATACTGTTGCAAAATTCCTCCAATCCCAATTGTTTACCGATACATGAGAAAAGATCAGTAACATCAATGGTAATAAAAATTAATCCCTCCTTCCAAAGGTTGGGGGATAATGCTCCTAGGAAGTCCCATGAATCCTTAATCATGTGAGGTATTAGGGTGGCCTAATGGTTAAGGTGTTTGCCTTAAAAACACAAGTTGCGGGGTTTGAGTCTCACAAGGGATAATTGGCTAAGCTTAAAATGGCTCGCAAGGGCAGGTAGCTTAGAACTGATCTGTGAACCTATGAAGATGGGTTTTAATCACCTATTGATAACTACTCCTAAAGGGAAAATCTTGGAACGACTACCTGAGACAATGGGACGAAGAGGGGGATTTGTGGCATCCTTATGTACCTTGGGTATCCCTACAATATTTGCCAAAATGGGAAGCTCAACTCTAAGAAAATTATATGTATCTATTGTAATGTGGATATCCAATAAGAACTCTTCAAAATACATATCAATATGCTTATAAGCTATGTGAATTTCATTAATATATACTGTTTCATAATTACCAGATGTCTGAAGTATCTCATATATTTTATTAATATATCCCAAAGCATCATAAATAACCACCCCCCACCCTTATCAGGTTTCATAACCCTAATATGATGGTCCTGCTTTAGCTGTTCCAAAGTGTGTATTTCATCTCTAGTTAAGTTACTCTGAAGATATTTACACCCAATATCATTCTGTGATTTATAAATTTCTCTGGTGACAGTTCTTTTGTATACTGCTATACTAGGGTGGTTGAGTGGAATATATGTGCTTTTTTTCTTTAACATTCCCTTAGATGGTTGCTGTGGTCTATTCTGAAAGGTGATAGCTAAATTAATTGTCCTTAGAAACTGTTTAATTTCCATTAAACATTCAAAAATATGAACACGTGTTTTGGGTATATATTTCATCCCCTTTGACAATAACCTAAAATGGTCAACACCCAAGACTAAATTGGTGTAATTATATAACTTGAAGTTTTCAAAACAGTTAACCACACCTTCAGTAATACATATACCTGAGGCTATCTCATTCCCTGAATTTGGTTCTATCATTCTCTTCTGTTCTCCCTCCACCCTTGGTACACATAATCCCTGTTTTTCACATGTGACTGATTCCACTTCCACTTCCAATTCTTTTTCCATTTCAGGTGTTTCTGATGTTACCACCCCTCCTGAAAATTTGATGCATCTTCCCCATATTGAACATCCATACCATGATTACCCGTATCCAAAGGAATATTTCTCTCTCCCTTGTCTCAAATTCCTCTCCTTACTTTCCTTCCATGGGTATGCTACATCCTTTTTAAAATTACAAACAAGGCTACTAATGGAACTTTAAAAGAACTCATTTATAGTTTTGGCCATAAACTGAGCATTATTAAAGAAATTAAGTTGGATAATGCTTATTTAAGTAAATGTCTTGCACTAAACATTGTACCTGCTGGATTATGTTTTTTAAGACACCAATAGGTATAGCATTAACTGAAAATGTACGCAATGAATTTAATCAACTTTTTAATCAGTTTGGGTACGATTTTATGAAATTGTTAATTAGGAAACACATTGAAAGATTATGTATTGTAATGGAAGAAGTGGAAAAACTCAATAATATCATCGTCAATTACTTTTTTCCCAGTGGGAAAATCTATATTTAAAACAATTTAATGTGGCAGATAAGAAGGCCCAGACTATTTATAATAAAAAATGTAAGAAGATAAGTAGAGATGTTGAGCATTTTAAAAAGGATGTAGCATACCCATGGAAGGAAAGTAAGAAGAGGAATTTGAGACAAGGGAGAGAGAAATATTCCTTTGGATACGGGTAATCATGGTATGGATGTTCAATATGAGGAAGATGCATCACATTTTCAGGAGGGGTGGTAACATCAGCAACACCCGAAATGGAAAACAAATTGGAAGTGGAAGTGGAATCAGTCACATGTGAAAAACGGGGATTATGTGTACCAAGGGTGGAGGGAGAACAGGAGAGAATGGAAGAACCAAATTCAGGGAATGAGATAGCCTCAGGTATATGTATTACTGAAGGTATGGTTAACTGGTTTGAAAACTTCAAGATATATAATTACACCAATTTAGTGTTGGGTGTTGACCATTTTAGGTTATTGTCAAGGGGGATGAAATATCTACCCAAAACATGTTTTCATCTTGTTGACTGTTTAATGAAAATTAAACTGTTTCTAAGGAAAATTAATTTAGCTATCACCTTTCAAAATAGACAACAGCAACCATCTAAGGGAATGTTAAAGAAAAAAAGCACAAGCCAACCACCCTAGTGTAGCAGTGTATGAAAGAACTGTCACCAGAGAAATCTATAAGTTACAGAATGATATTGGATGCAAATATCTTCAGAGTAACTTAACTAGAGATGAAATACACACTTTGGAACAGCTAAAGCAGGACCATCAGATTAGGGTTATGAAACCTGATAAGGGTGGGGGTGGTTATTTATGATGCTTTGGAATATATTAATAAAATATATGAGATACTTCAGACATCTGGTAAGAATGAAACAGTATTCATTAACGAAATTCACATAGCTTACAAGCGTATTGATGTGTATTTGAAAGAGTTCTTATTGGATAACCGCATTACAATAGATACATATAACTTTTACAGTTGAGCATCCCATTTTGGCAAATATTGTAGGGATACCCAAGGTACATAAGGATGCCACAAATCCCCCTTTTCGTCCCATTGTCTCAGGTAGTCGTTCCAAGACTTTCCCTTTAGGAGTAGTTACTGATAGGTGGTTAAAACCCATCTATGAGAAAATACCCCACACGACTAAGGATTCATGGGACTTCCTAGGAGCATTATCCCCCAACCTTTGGAAGGAGGGATTAATTTTTATTACCACTGATGTTACTGATCTTTTCTCATGTATCCCTAAACAATTGGGATTGGAGGGATTTTGCAACAGTATTAGACAATATACTAACTTGGAATGGGATGTTGTTAGCCTTATTATGGAGCTTATGTCTATTGTACTTGATAACAACTTTATTTACTTTGAGGGTGAACATTATTGACAGACCAGGGGGGTAGTGATGGGGGTTGCGTGTGCCCCCATGTTCACCAACCTGGTTATGTTAGACTGGGAAAATCAGTTTCTCTTCAAAAGTGAATATCACAGGTACATTAGATGTTACTCACGATTTTTGGATGATATCTTTATATTGTGGGCTGGCCCAATAGATTACATTAATAAGTTTATTGAATACTTAAATAGTACAAGTACATTTTTGAGGTTTACTCACACATATGATACGGGTGGTATTGCGTAGCTGGATACTTTTGTATCTAGTGGACCTGGTGGGTTTGCATCCCGAATATACAGAAAAAATACTTTCTCTAATAGTTACCTTGAGTATTACAGTAATCACCATAGAAAAACAATGATGAATATATTTAAAGGGCAGTGTATTAGGGTAGCTCGGATGACGTCCCAGTACACCGAGATGCTTGAAGAGATTGTTTGTATAACTACATTATTTAGTCAGAAAGGGTATCCTGGATATATGTTAAATGACATAAAAAATATGTGATTGATGTTTGGGGTAGAAAATATCCACCGATTTTAGGAAAGGGTATAGGTATGAATACATTTATGAGTAATACTGATACCAACATAAATTACCAAAGGGCATGTATTTTGGAGTATTCCCCTTACGTTAATCGAATTAAACAGATTTTAAAAAATAATTGGAACATTTTATTACCTGACAATGAGATCAGGAATGCAGTTGGTGAGACACCATCTTTTGTTTATAAAATGGGGTGTAATATTAAACACAATTTGGAAAGGGGTAACACTATTAGTATGGACACAAGGAAGATACACTAGGAAATGTGGTAGATGTAAACAATGTCATGCTATTCTTGAAGTGGAAGGTATGACTCTTGAAAATATTACGTGTACTAGGATTACTTTTGGGCAAGGAATTCGAAATATATAGTATACATAGCAAAGTATATGACATGCCCCAGTTATTATATAGGCAAAACGGAGAGGCCCCTAAGAAAGAGAATTTATGATCATTTGTATGAAATTAAGAGAAAGGATAGTAATAATGCTCTATATAGACATATAGGAAAGGCAGGGGACCATCAATTTTTTAAGTTTGCTATACTGGAGCATGTCAAAATGGGACCCCGAGGGGGAAATTTTAAAGCAATCCTGGGATATAAGGACGTCAAATGGCAATTGCTAACAGATGCCATGAACATGCCAGTCTTAAATGATTATATTACTATTAAACCTTTACTACAGATGCAGGTTTAGGTAACAAATGAGTTTATACACAGTATATATTTATGTACTCTCTGTTTTTCCTAAGGACCTTTTATGGTATGAGGCAATGATTGATCTATTTATGTATTTATATACATATGTGGTTATTTTATAAATGATTTTTTTAGTTATATGAGTCCTAACAATTTGTATTTAATAACATAAAGTAGATATTCATATTAATTAGTTCATGCGTACATGCAGTTTTGTAAATATTTTTTTAATATTTGTATTTAAACATTATAGCTTTAAATGGAGATGTGATTTTTAATAATTAGTGACTTTGGCACCTAAAAAGAAAGTATTTAAGATGTTAATTGATTTATTGAAAGCATTCTGATGAAGTCCACATTGTTGGCGGATGAAAGCGCTTAATCGTTGTTGTGTCATTAAAGAAGAATATTTTATAGTACTGTGTGCTGCTTCTTGGTGGAATCCATATATCCTTATAGTGTTTATTTGGTGCATTTTCTTGTTCATGATTACAAAATAAACAATAATAACTTAAGCATCAATTCAGTAGGGAGAGACCTAGGAACACAAGTTGACTGTGACCTCAGCTTTGACCACCATGTGTCTACTATGGTGAGGAAAGCATTCTATGTTGCTCACCTGATTTGCAAAGGCAGCACCTCAAGAGCAAAAGAGGTTATAACCCCACTGTACTCATCCCTCTTCAGGCCTATTATTGAATATAATGCTCCCTTTGATATGTACCATACCAGAGACCCCTAGCAACTTGTGAGACCACAGAGATTTCTAACTAAGAAAAATCAGAATCTCCAGCACATGTCTCATACGGACAGACTAAAGTCACTGTCATTGTACTCAGTAGTGTATAGACTACTTAGAGGCGACATATCTGGTTTACAGGGCTAACTCTGACCTAAATCTAATGGAAAAACTGCACATCCATAAGTCAAATGGGACTAGAGCCATCCATTCTAGGGACCTCAATCTAGCCTGTGACATAAACAGGACCTGCTGGAGAAACAGATACATCTGTCAGAGGCTGCCACTCCTTTGGAATAGACTTCCAATCCATATCAAGCATAGCACCTCCATGACCCTGTTTAAGCGCAACCTGGATGACTGGATGGGAAACCCATAAATTTCTGTCAGGGATTGCCCTGGCTTCTTTCCTGGACATGGGTAGTCCTTGCTAGAAAAACCTTGGGAATAAACAGTATCTCTCATCTAGTATTATACTGGGATTTAACAGCTAGGCTTGTAAGGACCCTCGGGTCAATAGCCTAGTAAAATTCTATGAACCTATGAACCAGGAAATGGAAATCAAAATGTAAACCAATTATAACTGAAGTACTGAATACTGTAAATGAGACAGGAGATAAAAGAACAGGTTGTAGAATTCTGGGCAAATTACATACAAATAAATGGAATTTCTGCAAACAATTCACACAAAATGATATTCAGGAAGAGGAGTGAGGTTTAATGGAAATTTCTAATTTATGTAATGGAGGAAAATAATAATATTTTAAGAAATGTTAAGGTAAAGCAAGTGCATCTGATGGCATCAAAATCTGCCCTTTCCCTTTAATTAGTTCAGCAATTCAGATTGCTCTAACCCAAATGTGTGAGTTAACTCAAAAGGATGACAATATTTTCTCACTGACTACGTTTGCTAACAAAGCAAAAGGAGATTTGGGTGAACATAGTAGGTTGGGTGAATTATCAATTAATCTGATAACTTTTGAAAAAGCGATTCTCAGTTTTGAGAAAATGTACTGAATGATGCGGTTACACAAAGCAAATAAATCTTTTCCTGTGGCTAATTTGACAATAAATGGTAATAGAGGTGATTCAGATGATGTATTTAGCAAAACTGGTTGCGTCTAGAAATAAACACTTATGGAGTGAGTTAGACCAATGTTCAATTGATGATTCTTGTACTCAGTCTTTCAAGAAGTGCCAGTTTGGGCTATAGATGGAAAGTGATCTACACTAATGTTAAACAATGATTCTGTTGTTTATGAGTCTTATGGTAACATAGCTAATTATAACACCAATGTTTACAATAAAGAAGTTATGTACTCACCATAACGTTCCATCTGAGTAGTTGTACTTCATTTGTCTTCAACCTGTGGGTTACAGATCCGTATCGCATCCGAGCCAGCAACATTACTAGCATCAGCTCCGAGCTCCAAACTCCTCCCCTTACCCATAATACACCTCAACTGCCTTCCATCCCCAGATCGAGTTTGCTGAACCTTATACTGAGAAACCGACCTGAAAAAATTTACTTGTGACCTATACTGCAGCCCGTAGGCTGATCATATGCCAAGGTCTGGGTTGAAGACAAATGAAGTACAACTACTCAGATGGAACGTTATGGTGAGTACATAACTTCTTTATCTGAAGTAGTTTATTTCATTTGGTCTTCAAGCTGTGGGACAGAGTCCCCAGCTACTAAACTCCTGAGAGGCCCTCATGGAAGGAAATTCCGGAGCACCGCGGAACCAAAGGATACTCTCCTTCTAGAAGTCAAATCCAATTTGTAATGAGAAATAAACATATGAGATGAGGACCAAGTAGCTGCAGAACAAATATCATCCAAAGACACTCTAGACCAAAAGGCCGCAGATGTAGCCATGGACCTAGTGGAATGAGCTTTCATCTGACCTGGAGGAGACATACCTCTGTCCTTATAGACCTGCAGGATGCATGAAGAAATCCATCTAGCTACAGTGACCTTGGGCTAGGTTCCCCAAAAAGGGTTTATAGAAGGATACAAACAATTGATCAGATTTATGGAAATTTTTTGTCCTGTGTAAGCAGAAACGTAACTTGTCTATGAACATCCAACATGTGGAGTTTGTATTCCATCTTGTTATTAAGATTAGGATAAAACACAGGCAAATTGATGGCCTGATTGATATTGACTGGTGATGCCACCTTAGGAAGAAAGGATGGATTGGTTCGAAGGGAAACCCTATCTTTGTGAAAATTCATGTAAGGAACTTTGATGGACAAAGCCTGTAATTCTGAAACCCTTTTTGCAGAGGTAATAGTCACCAGAGAAGCTGTTTTCCAAGATAAAAATTTCAGATCTGCAGTTGCGGCAGGCTCGTACAGTGGGGCGACCAAAGCTTGAAGAACCATAGTAAGGTCCCATGGGGGAACAGGACCTTTGACTGGGGGGGGGGGGGCGTAACAAGTAGGTGCCTTTGATGCACAGTCTGGTAGAGGCTAATGAGGCAGAAATCTCGCCCACATGAAAATGAGAGATGGCAGCCAAATGAACTTTGACAGTAGAAGAATTAGCTCTGTGTTGAAAAATATCAGCTAGAAAATCAAGAATGGTGGAAATAGGAGCCATGAAAGGGTCTAAACTCCTTTGAGAGGCCTAACAGGAAAAACGTTTCCATTTGCTGCGATAAACCTTCCTGGTCGAAGACTTATGAGCAGCCACCAAAATGGATCTAACTGAGGAGGATAGTCCAGGAGTCCTAGCAATCACGGGAACTGGAGCAGCCAAGCTGTGAGCTTCAGGCTGTCCAGATTTGGATGAGGCACACTTGAAGGGTGTGAAATTAAATCCTGAATGGGATCTAGGATCCAAGGCGGAGCCAGAAGGTTAGACCAAAGGAAGGTAAACCATACCTGGCAAGGCCAGAACGAGGTAATGAGGATCACTTTGCTCCCCAGTCAACGAATTTTCTGTAGAAACCTTGGAATGAGAGGTACTGGCGGGTTAGCATACAGAAGACCGGGAGGCCAAGCTTGAACTAGAGCGTCTCTGGGGGACTCCCCAGGGAGGGGATTCAGAGTGAAAAACTTGCCGCACTTCACGTTGGAAGGAGATGTGAAGAGATTGCGGCAAGGTTGACCCCACTCACTGAAGATCTGTTCCACTACTGACAGATTCAGAGACCACTTGTAAGGCATCAGAATGGTCCGACTTAGCCTGTCCGCTAGGATGTTGAACCATCCCGGCATGTGCATTGCAATGAGAAAACGACCAGCGGAGATCGCCCATTCCCACACTCTCATGGTCGCGCGACAAATGGGGTAAGATCTGGTCCCTCCCTGTTTGTTGATATACCAGACTACTGACATGTTGTCTGACTGAATAGCAATTCTCCCCAGAGGAAGAAAGGCATGAAAGGCCTGCAACGCTAGAAGGACCGCCCTCACCTCTAGGACATTTATGTGCAAGCTGGTCTCTATGAGGGACCACAGGCCTTGGACTGTCCTGCCTGAACAATGCCCGCCCCACCCGAGTTGGGAAGCATCCGTGGTCACTGTGGTTTGGGCCGAGGCTGGAACAAAAGGTCGTCCCTCCAAAATGTCCGGAGAACACATCCATCATAGCACGGATGACCAACAGACTCTACTGAGTTGAGCTGGATATGCCAATGGCATGTCCAACAGGGACCATTGTACAGCTATAGTCCACTGTAGAATTCTCATGTGTAACCAAGCAACCAAGAGAAGAATTATGGTCACTGCCATCGAGCCTAAGGCTCTCAACACCAATTCTGCCGTTGGGAGATGAAAATGGTAGATCAGGGAGACATGCATCCTCAGGTTTTGAACTCTCTCTGAGGTCAGGAATATTTTGCACCAAAGAGTATCTGTCCTGGCACCAATGTAGTCTATCACCTGGACAGGCTCTAGGAGAGATTTGGATGCACTGATTGTGATCCCCAATCGCAGAGCAAGCGACAAGAATTAATCCCTGGTTTGGGAGAGTAGACGCCTGGTGGGAGCACTGAGGAGCCAATTGTCCAGGTACGGAGAGACCTACATCTCCTGAAGCCTCAGGTGAGCCGCTACCACCACCATCACTAAATACCTTGGGGGCTGTGGTGAGACCAAAGGGTAGGGCTCGAAATTGGTAATGATTGACTCCAAGCGGAAGAACCTCCTGGAGCTTCTGTGCATTTTTATGTGATAGTAAGCATCCTGGATCTCTAACGAACACATCCAGTCGCTCTCTTGCAAGTACGGCATGATGAACTGTAATGTGACCATCCAGAACTTCTCTTTGGCAACTGACAGGTTCAGGGTAGAGAGGTCCAGAATGGGCCTCAAGTACCCCATTTTCTTTGGCACAAAAAAGAACCTGGAGTAGAAGCTCGATCCAGACTGATATGGGGGGGGGGGACTGTTTCGATGGCTCGTTTTCCTAGCAGCTTGGAAAGTTCCTGTACTGCTGCCTCCCTTTGCGTGGGTGGTACATCCAGGAGGTGTCTGGGAGATTTGGGGGAACCCATGAAGGGGATAGAGTAACCTCTGGATATTGATTTGAAGCACTCAGCGGTCTGTTGTTATGGACTTCCATGCCACTAGGTGCAAGGACAATCGTCCCCCAACTGCCTCCAAAGTTGAGCAGTCGGGCAACCATTCAGTGTTGCTGCCCGGGTCTGCCCGAGAAAGTTTCTCAAGATCAAAAGTTCCTTGGACCCCCTCTGCCTCTGGACCGTTGTCCATTCTGTTCCCCTCTGCCTCTGGAGGAAGAAGAACCCTGAGTGTCCCGGGAATACTGTGACTTCCAGAATCACATCTTCTTTTGCCCTCTCTGGTTCCCGGAAAAGGACCTTTGAGGTTTATAGAAGCAGATCCTGACAGCAGACAGTCTTCCCGTCCTTCTCATTCTGGACTAATGTCTCTTTGACGGTCTTACCAAAGAGTGTAGAGCCGTCATAAGCAGCACTGGCAAAGGACACCTTGAAGGGTTCGGAAAACTGACATAACCTGAGCTAGGCGTTGTGCCTCATGAACACGCCGGACCCAGCCGCCTTAGTCACTCCTTCTGTAGCATGTGAAAGGAGTCGCAATGGACATGTTAGATACTGCCTTTAAAGTGGCCATCTTCGAAAAGAACAAAGCCTTGTCCTCCTGCGACATGGACTTGGGGGAGAGACTCCTCCAGCTCTTTTACCAGATTGCGCTGGAGTCTGGTGACATGGGCCAGGTAGTTCAGCGCCCTAATTGAAAAGGTAGCTGAAGCGTAAACCCACTTCCCTAGGTGGTCCATCATCCGCAACTCTTGGTCAGGAGGATGGACCGAAGAACTTTCCTTCTTAGTAGTTGCTGCTACCACCATGGCATCTATGGGGGAGCCCTTGTTTCATGCTGGTCTGTCTATGGGGGGCTTAAGATCTTATTCAGTCTTTTTGGAATAGGTTCCATGGTGTCCGGTTCCTTCCATGCCCATGAGGTGACCAGATCCACCAAAGGATCCACGGGAGGGGACACCCAGGAAGTAGATGGGCCATGCCAGAAGCATCCAGGAACACAGACTCATCAGAAGAAGGTTTGGGGCAGACCAACCTCCCCGTTGGCGCAGGACTTCCATGATATCTCATAGGGAGACATCCTTGGGAGGTGACCTAGGGGAACCTTCTCCATCATCCAAGTCTGTGTTCTCGGTGAGGGACTCAGGGGAGTCCAAGTGCCTCCTCTTGCACGTATGCTTGCAAGCTACCTCTCCGGTGGGGCTCTCTGGGGGGAACTCGCAAGCCAGTTGTTCTTTGGGGGGAACCGTCTGGGGTTCTTTGAGCACAGGATGTCCCTCTGGTAAAATGATGGGGACTATAGGCAGAGTCGAGGGCATCTGGGAGGAGTCCGAGGGGCAGTCAGGGGTCTCGATCCAGTGGAAAGAACCATTTCTACCACATCAAATGCTGAAGGAGAGTGAAACTCCTGGGAAACCAATAAGGAGGCCGGTCTCCCCAGGTCTGATGAGAGAATTGGAGCCAAAAGTCGGAGCCGAAGGAAAAAGGCTCCAATCCCTCAGATCTGCGGCTCGGATCCGAGCTGGTCGGATCTGAAACGCTCCAGGCAGCTGTTGGCGTTGAGGAAGCAGGTACCATCGGCGCCAACCCCCCCCGAAGGTTGGATCGGAGAAGGAGATATAGGTTGGAAAAAAGGAAGCAAGCTCCCCCCTCCTGAGGGAGGGGGGGCTGGCAAGACCCACATCTGGATCTGGGTACAGATAAACCTCCTCATCATTTTATCCAGATCCATGTCAGCCAAGGACCGGGTGGACAGTGATGAGGCCACGAACTCTGACTTGCCAGGTCGGGGCACCGAGGCCCAAGAAACTGAACGAGTCTCCTCTGGCTCTGGGGAGAACCTCAGAAATCAGAGCCGAGGGGAGTCACAGATCCGTGGCGTCTTTGTAGGTGAAGCGAGGTCCGGAGACTTCTGTCTCTTTTCCTTCGCCTTCGACTCTCTCTCCCTCTCTCTACCTCTTTTCTGCTCTGCTACTGCAGGCTTTGGTACAGAAGGTTGAGTCCCAGTCTGGAAGGGAGGAGAAGCCAGAGGAAGAGAGGAAGGAGAGGGGGACACAGCAGCTGCTGTGACTGAAGCCGGAGATGAGAAAACAGAGTCTGAAGGGGGAAGAAGGCCTTTGAGGGCCAACTTGGCCTTTCTATCTTTTATGGCGCAGGGGTTGAAGCCTGCACATATGCTGCAGTCCACACTCAGATGGGCCATGCCCAAGCACAAAACACACAGAGTGTGGCCATCCGCAGGAGATAATTTATGGCCACACTCTGCGCAATGCTTGAAAATAAGCTTTTCAGCCATACTAACACAGTAGAAAAATAACCTAAGAAAAAGACAGGCAGTTTCTTTCTAACAGACACGCACACACTCACTCACCACACTCTTATACAGAGAAAACACTGAGGGGGAGGAGGGGAAGCTATAATCTACACAACAGTACAAACTACTCTAACTATCCTAAAACTCTAAAACTCGATGCACCAAGCGAGGGGAGGAGAAAGGGAACCTATACTAACACTAACTGACAAAACTTGAAGAAAAAAGCTACTCACGAAGGTTTTACCCACTTGACTAGTTGGAGCTCAAGAGATACGATGCTAAAGCTATTCGTGGCAAACGAGATCTGGGGATGGAAGGCAGTGGAGGTGTATTATGGGTAAGGGGAGGAGTTTGGAGCTCAGAGCTGATGGTAGTAAAGTTGTCGGCTCGGATCCGATACGGATCTATAACCCGCAGGTTGAAGACCAAACGAAGTAAACTACTTCAGATCATGTGTTAATAATTGGGTACCGATTACTAAGAAGGGTAAGGAATATTATTGCGAGAATAAACAGAGAACAGGTCACTGTCTCCACTTTACATGGCAGCAATATGTCAAATGTAAAAGATAGTATCAAATGTTATGTTGCGTGTGCATATAGGAAGACCTAATGAAGGTGCACTCCAAGTAGCCATAAATGACATTATTAATTTCAGTAAAGATTTCAAATTTAAGTTGGGTTTCAGTGATCTTCCATTTCCAGGCTGAAATTAGATGACAAGAACGGTCTTTTGCAAACTGGATAAGCTGCAAATCTTTACATAATGCAGTTCAAGTAATCTATCTTTAGGAACTGTTTGATTAAAAAATTAAGTTCTTTAGAAAGGACAAATTGCACTTAAGTAATTTAGGCAATACAATAATTTTCCCTCACTTGACTATATTAATTACATTTTTTTAGAGTCAAATTATTGTTTGTAATTGATAATAATAAGGCAAGTCTGAAATGTCTTCTGTTAAATGCTCTCAGTTTCTTCTTCTTCTTTCGGCTGCTCCCGTTAGGGGTAGCCACAGCAGATCAACTGTTTCCGTTTCCTCCTGTCCTCTGCATCTTGCTCTGTCACACCACCCACCTGCATATCCTCTGTCACCACATCCATAAACCTTATCTTAGGCCTTCCTCTTTTCCTGTTACCTGGCAGCTTCATCCTTAGCATCTTTCCCAATATACTCTGCATCCCTCCTCAGCACATGTCCAAACCAACGTAATCTTGCCTCTCTGGCTTCGTCGCCAAACCTTCCAACCTGGGCTGACCCTCTAATATACTTATTCCTAATCCTGTCCATCCTCGTCACACCCAGTGCAAATCTTAACATCTTCAACTCTGCCATGTCAAGCTCTGACTCCTGCCTTTTTGTCAATGCCACTGTCTCCAACCTGTATAACATAGCTGGTCTCACTACCCTCTTGTAGACCTTCCCTTTCACTCTTACTGGTACTCGTCTGTCACAAATTACTCCTGACACTCTTCGCCACCCACTCCATCCTGCCTGTACTCTCTTCTTCACCTCTCTTCCACACTCACCATTACTCTGAACTGTTGATCCTAAGTACTTAAATGCTCTCAGTTTAAATAATAAATTAGAAGATTTAGAGGCCTGTACAGCTGATAAAAGGACTGATGTGTTATTGATTACAGAAACATGGTTCATTTGTAATAGCAAACCAATAGCAAAACCAGGTTTCCCCTGATCATCACAATTTCAGAATTGATAGGAAAGGAGGTGGGGTGATAATCTCTGTAACCAGTAAGTATGATTCCGTCATAAAATGTAATGATATGGTCTCTGAACATATAGTAAGTATTGATGTCAGTGGAACTAAAATAGATATAGTAATATTTTACTGCTCTCCTAGTATTTCAAAGGCGATGGATGAGTATCTTTTAAATCTTAATTGGGATGTTTTCTGGATAAGGTGAATTTAATTTCTGGAGACCTAAATGTTCCTAATATAGACTAGGTAGCTCCTGATATATCATCAAAGGCATTGCACAATCTGATAAATGAAAGTCTGACGAACTATACTCGTGTAGTGAATGTGGCAACTAGAGGAACTAATGCAGTGGATGTTTTCTGGCTCTGTAAGAGATTAAATCTGGATGGCTGTAACATAGTTCCTGAGTTGGGAAGCTCCAACCAATTAAGTGTAAGCTTAAGGCTGTTGCCACACATTCTAAGTTGGTTAAGCATTATGAAATTGTGAAACAAATGTTATCAATTAGAATATGAGTCGATTAAGGAGGCTATTGAAACTTGAAACTGGTATGTTACTTTTGAAAATAAAGCTAAAAGTGAGAACTTAGATGGTGTTTACATTGTTAATAATGCGATAGACTATTTTGTCCCCTTTGGAGTAAAAACATCCTGTAAGGATGATAGACATCCCATGTGGATTTTGAAGTTATCTAAACTAAGAAGGAAAAAGATAGGTTTGTGGAAAAGATGTAAAAAATCCTGTTTGGTTTCCAATAGAAACAATTATAACAAATTCAGAAAAATGTATCTCATGACCATTAAAACAATAGGATCTAATTATGAGCTATACTTAACAGCTAATCTGAAGGACAATAACAAAGGATTATTTAAAAACTTAAGACATTATAGTCTAGATGATTTTTCCAGTATAGTGTTGAAAGACTGATCTCAAATAATCACTGACTGTGTTAGTGAAATTGTTTGCAGGTGGCTTGTTTAGTAATCACTCCCAATGGATCTTTGGAAATGATTCATCCATACTAGTTAGAGGCACTTGTGCCAATATGAATGTGGAAATGGTAAAGCAAGCCTTACCTAAAATAAATCAAAATTCAGCAGCAGGACGTGATGATCCTAAAGGATATCGCTTAAAAGGAATACCTGAAAAGTTGATTCCATGTTTAACTTATGTGTTCCAAAAATCATTCAAGGAACCATGTGTTCCCAAACTGTAGAAGGAAGCTATAATAGTTCCTATTTTGAAAAGTAAACCCCAGTGTATGGCACAGAACTACTGACCTATTAGTTTGACTTGCATATTGGGTAAGTGATTTGACAGGACACTGTGGCTTTTCTGTAAGCAAGTTCTGGATTTTAGCTGTGATATATGTCAGCATGGATTCCGTTCAGGCAGATCACGTCACTAATTTAATAAGTTTTCATGAGCAGATTATCACTGGATAATTCACTAGCTGATGATGATGTGTTGTTGAATTTGGCTAAGGCTTTTGACTCTATCCCCCATGAAACAGTTATAAAGACTTTAATGAGAACTGATAACTCCGGCTATGTAACTAAATGGTATCCAAATGGCTACTGGGTTGACCCTACAGAGTGAGAATTAAAAACTCCTACTCTTACTGGTTAAGGGAGTGCCTCAGTATTCAGTCTCAGGGTCACTATTATTTGGTCTAGTGATGTCAGAATGAATAAAATTTAACTCTGTATATTTAATAACATTTACTGAAGATACTAAGATAGGGCAGGCTGTAACTAGTACTAGTGATTGTTATTTGTTAGAATTTTAGTTGGATAACCTATATGAATGGATAACAAATAAATGTATAAGATTTACCAACAGAAATGTGCCGGTGTATATTTTGGGTATAATATCCTTTCACCATGGACAATCAGATTTGTGCTTCTTCTGAGGTAATGAGAGATCTAGGTATCATGGTGGATACAAATCTTAACTTTGAAGTTAATGTGACAGCCATTATTAGGAAATGTTATGGTCTTTATGAGGAATGTCCTTCAATGTTTCTCAAGTTACTAAAGATCTAATTAACAAGTATAAGACCTATTATTGATTATGGGGGGCCTTTATGTGCATTAAATGTTTTGCAATTTAAGAAATTGGAATGGATTAAAAAAAAACTTTACCAGATAGATAGATGACTGTTATAACATATCCTATAAAGAAAAATTGGTATATTTGTCTTTGTATTCTTTGGCTTACTGGTTTCTAACAGGTGACATTATTATGATATACTGATGCCTTAAGGACAAATTTATTGGCTGCATTTTAGATAATGACTTTATTGATCATGTTATTGGTACAAGGAATACAAATTTAGATGTAAGAATGCCTATTTCCAATTCAAAAGCGATCTTTCTTTCATATTAGGGCAGGGAGGCTGTGGTATTCATTACCTACACATGTGAAATTGGCAAATGATCTATCAACAACTAAACTGTTTTTCTAAAATTCTCTGTTCTCCAGTGATGTATACTAGGCTAACTTTAAACTGGCCAATGTAAGACCTACGTTTGTTAGTTTATTCATTGAACCATTGTAATTAGAATTTCAATGAAACAGGAGTAAGGGAAGGAATCTGGTAGGGCAGAAAATGTTAATAGTGTAGTTAAGATGGCAAGTTATTAAGCAGGTTCAGAGGCAATTATATATGTCTATCATAAGGTTTATATCAGAAGTCTAGGTGGGATGGTGAGCAGTGTATTGCAAAACTATGCATATGGTTGCGAGATGCTAGAAATACCATTCAGGTATTGCTGAAAACTGCTTGTGGGGCGTAGGATTCTGGGTGAAGAGAAATGGTTTGATAAAGCTGATTATATAACTTTATTGGTAGGGAAATTTCTCTTCAGTGCAGTGGAATAATCAGTGGCAGTGTGAAGTAAGCTTTTCATTTTATTTTTTTAAATGCTGGCAGGCAAGCAACCAATCACCATAGGTCTCAACTGTCCCTTATGCTACCTCACATTTTTGTTCAGTTATTTGTAAACATTTTTAATTTTTTTTGGTAAATTATTGAAGAATACAGTCAGTTAATAATGCCAGAGGAGTCATACTTCTTATTAATGAAAACTGTGTTTTGATGTAAATCCAGTTGTTCTACTAATGTTTAAGTGGATCATAAAGCAATACTACCCCTTTTGGGGCCTCTGCCCCACCCATTATTTCTGACTTTTCCAGAATTCTTGAGCAAAGAAGTTAACAGTAATGAATAATGACAGACATTTGAGTTCCAGACTTCATATCCTTCAGTAATAGGCATGTTAATGGAAAACCTGTTAATCTAGCAACTTTCTAAACATATAAAAACAATATTTAAAATCTGTCTCTCCTGATTTTGGGTCTTAGTCCCAATTATTTGTTAAAATTATCCCTCATTCTTGTATTAGGAGACTAAGATAGATACTGGGCAGTGTATGGCTTTTCATGTAGCACTGAGCTATCATATGTGTTTTTTTTTTAAACAGAGCTGAGTTTAATTACTGTGGCCTTTTTTATTTTATTTTTACCTTTTTAAATTTTATTGAAGTTGGGCATTTGAGAAGTACACAGAGCTGGGGCTGTCTGTGCATGAAAATAACTGCCCAACTGCCATGATAAACTTAGAAGGTCAATAACCTGACTTTATAGGACTAGTGTGCATTTGTGTGCCCATTTTATCACAATCAGACATCTACACTCTACACAGTCAATAAACTGGCTTGATGGGTACACAGCAGTCTGTGGATAACAGTGACTCATCCCTGTTGTTTGAATAGTGTTAAATGGTCACTAATTTGGCATTGATTGGAATTGTATTGTATTTCCTGAAAATCGTGTAAAAATGATTCAAGCCATAGCTTATGCTTGCATGAATATATGTGCGTGGGTTGGGGGACGGTAGTGGTGGTGTTGTAATGTATCTAACAGCAACAACGTGGACATAATTTGTTTCACTCTGCATCACAGTCACACATCAGCATTGTACAAAATGAGCAGCTATAAATAGAAGTTATGTCCTTACCATAACGTTCCATGTGGAGTGTTCATCTCGCCTTTGTTCTTACACATGGGTTCGGAGCCGATCCTCGGCTCCGTGCCGGCCTCTTGCAAGCTCTGCATCGAGAAGAAGCTCGAGACAATCTAATACCCACAATCCCCCTCTGCCTTTACCTCAGATCTAGTTTGCAAGCAAACCAATCTCCAGAGAGAGCACATTCATACTTACATCACATATGCCCAGAAATAATAATCTATACATAACAAAATATATAGAAGACAAATAGACATATATATATATATATATATATATGCCAACTATGTACACCATATTTGCAGCAGCAGCAGCAGGATGTTCCTGGCCAGGCATCAAAAGAACGTTCTTCTTAGGGCGGGAGGGTGGGAATGTAAGAACAAAGGCGAGATGAACACTCCACATGGAACGTTATGGTAAGGACATAACTTCTATATGTGATAGTGTTCAATCTCGCCGTTTGTTCTTACACATGGGTAGCGTCCCTAGCTCCTTGTTCCTGAGGAACTCACGGAAGGACGTTCTTGAGCACAGTGGAACCAAAGGTTGCCCTGTCCCTAGAAGCCTTGTCTACCTTATAATGAGAAATGAATGTATGTGGCTTAGACCAAGTAGCAGCCGCACAAATAGCATCCAGTGGTAGGCGGGCTGCATGAGCCAAAGATGTAGACACTGACCTTGTGGAATGTCCTTTGGGTTTGTGCAAAAGGGTTTGATTTGAAGAATCGTAGACATAGATTATACAATCCGTTAACCACTTAGAAAGAGTTCTTTTGGTAACTGCTAGTCCTTTCCTGCTATCAGCAAAAGCCACAAAGAGTTGATCAGTTTTTCTGTGATCTTTTGTTCTATCCAAGTAAAATCTTAGTTGTCTGTGAACATCTAATTTGTGTAACATATACTCCATTTTGTTGGAGTGATTTTTGAAGAAAGTGGGTAATTCAATGGACTGATTAATATTGTTAATAGAACACACTTTAGGGAGGAAGGATGAATTGGTTCAAGAGAAACTCTGTCAGAGTGAAAGATCAAATAAGGGTGCTTGATGGAGAGAGCCTGAAGTTCAGATACTCGCCTAGCGGAAGTAATGGCTACCAAAAAGAGAGTCTTCCAGGACAAAAATTTTAATGGGCAAGAAGAGGCAGGTTCAAAGGGGACAACATTAATTTAGATAACAACAAGTTTAGACTCCAAGGTGACGTAGGAGATCTGACTGGTGGTCTAATATGAAAAACCCCTTTTAAAAAGGCTTTACAAAGTCTGTGAGCCATAACAGGAGCTCCACATTCTTCCACATGGAAATTTGAAATGGCAGCCAATTGAACTCTTAGTGTAGCAGGAGAAGCACCCTGATGGAATAAGTCCGTTAAAAACTCTAATATTTTATTCAAAGGAGCTATAAAAGGATCCACTTGGTGTGTATTCGCCCAGAATACAAATCGCTTCCATTTACTAGAATATGTTTTAGTAGTGGAAGCTTTATGAGAAGCCACCAATATATCCTGGACTGCTGGTGACAAAAGATCAGACCTGGCTAAGTTGGGAATTGGAGCAGCCAAGCTGCTAGAAGGAGGGACAGGAGCGCGGGATGGGGAGCCCCTGACGAATGAGTCAATAGATCTGGCTCTGGGTCCAGAATCCAGGGTCCCCGAATGCAGTGTGTCTTCAGGAAGGGAAACCAAATTTGACGAGGCCAGAATGGGGCAATGAGGATTATTGTCCTGTGTAGGTTTCTGGCTTTCTGGAGAAACTTTGGTATCAGAGGAAATGGAGGAAATGCGTACAGGAGTCCCGGGGGCCAATAGTGAACCAGTGCGTCCCTGGGGACTTCCCCTGGAGGGGGTAATAGGGCAAAGTAGCTCCTGCATTTGGCGTTCATTGGAGACGCAAACAGATCGCAGGAAGGCTGGCCCCACGCGAAAAATCCTTTTCGCTACTGACTGTTTTAGGGACCACTCGTGCGGTAACAGAATTGCTCTGCTCAGCCTGTCGGCTATGACGTTGGATGACCCCGGGATGTGCGTTGCTATTAGAAAGCGACCCGTGGACTCCGCCCACTGCCAGATTCTCATGGCCTCTCTGCATAGCTGATAGGATTTGGTTCCCCCTTGCTTGTTTATGTACCAGACTACAGACATGTTGTCCGTCTGAACTGCAATAGTTCCCAGAGGAAGAAGGGGAGCAAAGTGTTGCAACGCTAGAAACACTGCCCTCAACTCTAGAACATTGATGTGCAGATTGTACTCCAAATTGGTCCATTCGCCTTGGACTGTCTGTCCCTGAAAGATGCCCCCCCACCCTATCAGGGAAGCGTCCGTGGTCACCGTAACTGTGGGCGTGGGTAGCACAAATGGTCTCCCCTTGGAAAGGTTGCACGCTTGAAGCCACCAGTTTAGATCTGTTTTGCATGTCTTCGTTATAAGAATCTCGTGTGTTAGAGGTAGTTGTTGAAACGACCATTGTGCAAACAGTAGCCATTGTAGGACTCTCATGTGCAGCCTTCCCAAGGGTATTGCAATAAGGGAGGCTGACATGAGTCCCAACACCTTCAGTACCAGTTTTGCAGGAGATTTCCTTGACAAGAGTAGAAGACGATATGAGTCTGAAGTGATAGTATCCTTTCTGGGGGAAGTCTTAGAATTAACTGACGTGTGTTTAATTCTGCTCCTATGAACAAGATATTTTGTGATGGCTGAAGTAAGGATTCTGAAGTTTACGGAAATCCCTAGGTGAACACACAGTTGAAGAGTAAAGTCTCTGGCCTGTAATAGTTGACGCTGGGTGGTGGCAGAAAGGAGCCAGTCATCCAGATACGGAAACACCTGGAATCCTTGGCGTCTCAAGTGAGACGCTACCACTGCCATGCATTTGGTGAAGACCCTGGGGGCTGAGGTCAGACCAAAGGGCAGGGCTCGAAATTGAAAGTGACTGGCCCCCAGCCGGAAGCACAAATGATCTCTGGATGCCCTGTCCATTTTGATGTGGTAGTATGCATCTTCTAGATCTATTGAGCACATCCAGTCGTCCCTCTGTAAGAATGGAAGGATCGATTGAAGCGTGACCATCCGGAACTTTTCTTTCCTGACAAAGGTATTGAGGTAGCTTAGGTCCAGAATGGGCCTCCAGTCCCCTGTTTTCTTTGGAACTAAAAAGAACCTTGAGTAAGTCCCGAATCCTTGCTGGTCCGCTGGGACTGGTTGGATGACTCTTTTTTCTAGCAGCTTTGAAATTTCTATGGCTGCTGGCTCTCGCAGATGGGGCGGCACATCTGGGAGTCTTTTCTTTGGGATGGGATGAGATAGAAAGGGTATGTTGTAACCTCTGGTAACCACGCTTTTTACCCACTTGTCTGTAGTTATATTTTGCCAGGCCTGAGGGTATAAAGCTAAGCAACCCCCGACTGCCTCCAGAGCAGGACAGTCGGGCCTCCTCTCAGGAGTGGTGGAAAGGTTTACCAGGGAGTGTCTCCCTGTCACCTTGATGTTGCGGACCCCCTCTGCCGCCAGGGCGGCGTCTTCCACCTCTACCCCCTCCTCTGCCTCTAGAGGGGGCATCAGGGAGTGTGCCTGGGAAAGATCCTTGGGGTTTTCGAAACCACATTTTTCCACCACGTTGCCCTTTGGGGTATGGTCTGGTTGGGGTGGAAAAACGGACTCCGACAGCAGACAGAGTCTTTCCCTCCTGTTCACACCGGGTAAGGGTCTCCTTTACTTTGGGGCCAAAGAGAGTGGCACCGTCAAATGGGGCGTTAGTAAAGGAAGACTTGAAGGCTTCCGCAAAGGAACATAAGCGCATCCAGGATTGTCTGCGAAGAGCAATCGCTGAAGCTGCTGCCCTACTCGAACCTTCGGCTGCGTAGGAAATCAGCCTCATGGACGAGTTAACAATAGATGTAAGGGTATTAAGTTGCGCTGTCACTTTCTCTGAGACAGCTGCATCTGTAGTACCCTGGAGGGTATCTCCCAACTCTTTGACTAGATCCCTCTGTAGACGTGTAAAATGGGTCAAATAGTTCAGGGATCGCATGGAAAAAGCCGCTGAACTAAAAATGCTATTCCCGTATCTATCCATCGTCCTAGAATCTTTATTAGGAGGATGGACAGATGAAGAAGACTCCGACATCTCCTTTTTCGTGGCCGCTGCCACCACCATAGCGTCCACTGGAACTCCTTTTGTTAAGTAGGACTTGTCCTGAGGTGCCGTGATGTATTTATTGGGTTTCCTTGGGACCGGTTCCACTGTGTCAGGAGCCTCCCACGCCCTTCGAGCAATTAGTTCCATTAGTTCGTCGAAGGGCGGAGTGACCCAGGAGGAAGAAGGGCGAGCACCAATTGCCTTCAGCAAAACTGACTCATCCTCAGAAGGGGGAAGGGACTGCCAGTCACCTCTCTGTTTCAGGATCTCCAATATGTCCGAAAAAGAGACATCTTCTGAAGGTGACTTAGGGGACCCTTCTGACTCATCTAAGTCAGTATCAGATGTCAAGGATTCTTGTGGAGAATCCAAGTGTCTCCTCTTACACAATCTTTTCCTAGGGACTTCTTCGTGGGGAGCATCCGAAGAAGCCTCGGAGGAAGAGGGGGCACCCTCCAGGGGTGGCTGAGACACTGGTGCCCGACGCTTGGATGTGGCCGTGGGTGCAGAGGAGGATAACGGCCCTTTATGGGGAGGAGAGGTTGCTTCCACTGATGTGGTTGTCTGGGTAGACAACACCTTCCTCATTAGGTCGAACGCCCCCGGGTCCCGCATCGAAGAATCTCCCGGTTCGAGGAAATGGGAAGAACCCCGACACAGGCACCGAAGGCATCGACCCTGAGGACGGAGCCGAATCGATCCACGCCGAGGCCCCGAGGGGGAGAGTCGGAACCGAAACGTCGGTTCGACTCTCGGCCCCGGAACCAAGGACAGACCGTCGGCTCCGAGACTCGGGTATCGGGTCCGACGGAGTCGAGGTGAGAGGAACAGACCGAGAAAAGGACGGTTCTGGACCCGAGGGCTCCACAATCAGTAGATCAGCCTCTTCCGGCTCCAAAGACTGAACCGGTCTCGGAGGAGGAATGGATGGAGACACCGAGGCCTTCAAGTTTCGACACCAACTGGGTGGAAACCGAAATAAGTTTGGACAGGGCCGAATGCTCCAATAACTTCTGCACCACGCGATCCACATCGATATCAGAGAGTTTGGAAGAAGAACGGGTCGAAGGAACCGAAGACGGAGCCGACCTCAATAAGGTCGAAGGAGGGAGCTCCATCACCGGTTCCAAGACTCGAGGCTCAGGAACCGATACCAGTTGAACACTCGGCCCCGAAGTCTGTGGAACCGGTGATCTAACCTTTGCTGAAGAGCTCGGAGCCGATGACTTGGGCTCCGACGTCTTCGATTCCTTAGAGGACTTTGATGCCTGGTCAGAAGCATCCAGAGCCTCCTGAAAAGAAGGTTTCAATAAACCTCTGTCCATTAGTTTCCTGTGCCTATCTGTCATGACCCTCCCACTAAAAGAGTGACAGATGGAACAGTCCTCTTGCAAGTGGAGAGGGCCAAGGCAGTAGACGCAGGAACTATGGTTGTCAGTCACTGACATTTTCTGGCCACACTGACAACGCTTAAAACCTGACTTTACCTTATCAGACATTATAGAAGTAAAAGACAAGTCCAGTAATGCAGTCAAATCCGAGAAAAAAATTGTCAAATCCGAGAAAAAATTGTCAAATCCGGTATAAAAGTCAAATCCTATTAAATTTAAGAAGGGTTGTAGGCCCCGAAAAATTCTAACCGATAAAACAGTTTAACGGTACCGAGAATTTAACCAGTCAACAACACACTCACACAGTATATCACTGAAATATCAAATAGAATTAGAAAATCCAATAAAATATAACAAATAAAGTTATATCTTAGCTTTAGACGCTCGAGCTAGCTCCCAGCGATGCGAACGCAGCAGCGGCAAACTAGATCTGAGGTAAAGGCAGAGGGGGATTGTGGGTATTAGATTGTCTCGAGCTTCTTCTCGATGCAGAGCTTGCAAGAGGCCGGCACGGAGCCGAGGATCGGCTCCGAACCCATGTGTAAGAACAAACGGCGAGATTGAACACTATCACATTTAAAGGTTTCAACAGGATATGTGTGAAAGCAACTAATCATTGACACAGTGGTGCAACTTGTTGCGATATCACAGCACTTGTCTGTCTGATTGAGTTCTTGGCTCTGGCTCCTTCTGTGTGGAGTCTACATGCCCTCCCTATCTCCCTGGGTTTCTTCTACGTGCTCTGGTTTTCTGCAACACCCCAAAGACGTGCCATATGTGAAATGACTTGCTAGTTTGACTATTTCCTGATCTCAGAAATCCTCCTAAATGAAAATATAATGTATTTAGCTAATCCTAGACTCTTTTCTGACCATTCTAAAATAACCCTAAAAATGACTCCTCCTAAAATTCTCAAAAAACAAGCAATTTCCTACCATGGTCCTTAAATATACATCTTCTTGATAAAGAAGAAATTGTGAAAGAAGTTAACCATGCTCTGGACTATCTGGAAACCAATCTTCTAAACTCTGATATTCCACTAGATGTTCTTTGGATGGCTAGTATTAAGAGGGCTGTTGATCCAGAAAGCTTCTTACTACAAAAAAACTGTCTAAAGAGAAAGAAGCTAATATACAATACAAAATCCAGGAAGTTGAAAAATCACTCCAAAAAAACTTCACATTAGAATTAGAAAAACAGCTCCTCAGCCTACAAAAATATTTATACTTACTGCACTTGCAAAATCCCTCTTTCCTGGAGATGAAATTCCTTGCTGATTACTCAGAGTGGGCTCAGCAGCCTCGAAGTTGCTTCCTAGACTCAAACATTTATCAAAACCCCCCACGATTTCGCAAATAACTTATAACAACAAGCTATTCACTACTAATCAAGAAATTATTTATATATTTGAAACAAAATACCAGAAATTGTATGGACCCCAAGATATACCTTCTCTAGAGACCTACAATATTTTCTTTAACAATCTTAAATTTCTAAATATTGACAAACACCAAGCTGACTCATTGGAGGCCCCTTTCTTGTCAGAGGAAATTGCGGATGCAGTTGAGAGCTTATGATTGTTGTTTACTCATTTTCCTCACAGTTGAACAGCAGATGTATGTACAGGGGGTTATCTTTCTGGAGTAGGGACAAGAAAGCATTGTAAGTATATATATATATATATATATATATATATATATATATATATGTATGTATATATATATATATATATATATATATATATATATATATATATATATAGATTCACTTTATAATCTCGAAATATTAAAATACCGAATTTTAGTGTCTTGACACTTTAAAGCCGAAAATTAAAAAAAAAACGACAACACAACTGCGAAATTCAAAATCGCGATCACAGACGTACACACGCCGCCACACAAACAAGCACAAATACACCTAATAAATTACACTATAACAAACAAAACAACACACACAAACAGAAACATAACAAACACCTACCTTACCTATAAGCAGGGGGGCAAGCCCCCATGCACCCTCCATGTGGGGGCCTGTGCCCGCCACACCCTTGCTACATATATATATATATATATATATATATATATATATATATATATATATATATATATATATATATGCTGTGTAGACTCACCAAACACTCCAAAGCCCAAGTCTCAATTCCACTGAGAATACAAAGGTTTGCTTGTTTGTACCTTCTGAAGAAGTCGGACTGTTAGCTGACGAAAAGCTTATGGTTTTAACAACTTAAAATAAATTTGTATTTTTTCATTCACATCGAGTTGGACTTTATATTCTCAGTGGAATTGAGACTTGGGCTTCGGAGTGTTTGGTGAGTCTACACAGCGTTTTCTAGCTTTTTTAGGTTCGTCACTCATATATATATATATATATATATATATATATATATATATATATATATATATATATACTAACTCTGAGATTACACTAAACACACAAACACATAAAACCCACCACTACACACACTCACACTCACTAAAATCCTTACCCAATACCCTTACAAAAACACCACTTACCTGAATCCCCAGCTAAATCCACAAACCGCACCGCACATCACGAATGTGCCAACACAACCGCAGATTCGACATTTCCACATTCGATATTATGCAGTTTCTCGAGACTATAAAGTGAAACTATATATATATATATATATATATATATATATATATATATATATATATACATACATCTTATAACATCAACTTTAAGTATGTTACTGCATTGTCCTTCTTTCACTTTCATCCCAGTATGACATTACAGGGGTACACAGAAGGTGTTTTTCTTTTGGGTGTAGGGATGAGGAGGCATGTTGTTTAGATGCATGACAGCTGTAACTTGAAATCTGTAACTGTGACTGTTCTTTCACATTTATCTAAGTCTAGCACCAGAATGGTAGAAAGGAGGTGATTATTATTTTTTTCTTTAACTTTTTTTTTTGGGGGGGGGGGTGGTGGTTGGACACTATTCCCAGATATGATTTAAGTCCTTGCAAGCATTTCTCTTCTCAGTTTATGGATAACTATTCCATCTGTCAATAATTATTTTGTCAGTGTTGAACATTACATCTTGGATACAACTTCCTTTTTACTTTAAAAATAAGCCTTTTTTAGTTACGGTTTTGCTCACCCAATCATTAAATCAAAAGGTTGAAAAAAAAGCTTTAAAATGTGCCTTAGAACATCTAGATTTCCATAGCTTCTGTGCCCCAAACCCCCAGCTCGGCTAAATTCTTTCCTTCACAATTATTAAAAATGCAGTGCTGATCAGTTAGGATGTCTTCAAAGGATGTAGGAAAAAGGTGAAGAGTAAGACTAAATGTAAGGAATCAAGAACAAAAGTAAACTGGATGGTGTGGGTAAACCAGACTGTGGACAGTGAACAATGGACACCTTACCACATTTCACCAACAATCACTGTATACAGTATTTGAAATTGGTGCTTCTGCATGTGGCTTATTAAAAGGAGTGTAACTACTGAGGCAAGGGGAATGTTTGCATTACACAGGAAGTGTGGATTATTTGTTAGGAAATAGCAGGGTATAAAGGTGGCAATTCTTTCTGTAGTGGAGGATAATTTATGCTGGCATGATTTGATATATAAGGCCATGTATTCAGGCAGTTTTAGCTGTTAACTTCTTTTTTACATAAATAAATTATGTATGTACTCACCGTAACATTCAGTCTGTGTTATTGATCTTCGTTCATTCTTGATGAATGGGACTCTGTTCCAATCTTTGGAACTGGCTCGGCCATTATACAGCTCGCACCAGCCAAAAACCTCTCAAGCTAATACTCTACCCACAATCCCGCTCTCTCCATTACCTCAGATTGAGTTTGCAGATCACAGCAAGAATATACACAGGAATTATAAGCAGAAGCAATGTCCAAGGAAAAAACTATGGAAACCCAGGACACGGGTTTGATCCCCCAGGAAATCTACAGGAGGGGAAAGTGGGTGGGATGTCAAGAATGAACGAAGATCGACAACACAGATGGAACGTTATGGTGATAACATAACTTCTTTATCTGATGTTGTCAATCTTCATTCATTCTTGAAAATGGACACAGTTAGCCTTATGAAAGGATATTCCTGAGAACCATAGAGACAAAGGATGCTCTTTCCCTTGAGACCATATCCAATTTGTAATGAGTGATAAATCTATGAGGTGTAGCCCAAGTTGCAGCTGCACAAATTTCGTCCATAGAAACTTTTGAATGAAAAACTGCTCATGTGGCCACTGATCTGGTTGAATGCACTTTAACAAGCGCAGTTAACTTTTGGTTGTTATGTCCATAAATACAGATAACACAATCTCTCAGCCATTTAGATAAGGTCACTTCTGATGCAGCTTGTCCCACAGTTGGAGCAGAAAAAGAAATGAACAATTGATCTGATTGCCTGTTCTCTTTAGTCCTGTTCAGGTAAAAAATGTAGTTGCCTATGTGCGTCCAGTAAGTGTAAGCAATAGTTGCCTTTGTTTGAAAACTTAGGGAAGAAAACTGCTAACTCAATAATTTGATTAATATCTGATTCTGAGACCACCTTTGGAAGAAAGGAAGGGTTATTTCTCAATGACACCCTGTCTTTATGAAAAATGATATACGGAGGTTTTGCACATAATGCCTGGATCTCTGAGACAATTCTGGAGGAAGTGAATGCTACTAGAAAAAATGTTTCCAGAAAAGGAATTTGAGATGACAAATGGCCAGTGGTTCAAAGGGAGGTATCTGTAAAGACTGCAAAACCAAGGTTAGATTCCACAGACCTAAGGAATCTTTGAATGGAGGTTATAGATGTAAGGCAGCTTTGAGAAAGACCTTGCACAGGCAATGGGAAATTAAACAATGGTCGTATTATCCGTTGTGAAAAATCAGAAATGACTGCTAACTGAAATCTAATGGTGGAACCAGAAGCTCTCTAATCAAAAAGGGTGGCTAAAAATTCCAAAACCTTTTCAACAGGTGTCGAAAAGGGTCTAAATTGTTTTCAGAACCTCAAATTGAAAATCTCTTCCATTTACTGGAATACAGTCTCCTGCTGGAAGGTCTGTGGGAAGCCAGAAGAATTTTCTTTTACAAGGAAAGTTATATTATTCTGCCTGGTGACTAACAGAATTGGAGGAACCAAGCTATGAGCTTGAGAGAGCATAGATCAGGGTGCACCAATCCCTGCGGGTGAGACAGCAGGTCTGGGATGGGGTCCAGAATCCACAGATGGTGAATCAAGTGAGGCCAAAGAAAGGGGAACAAAATTTGCCTAGGCCAGAAGGGGGCAAAGAGAATCACTTTGCTTTGCAACCTTTGGGCTTTCTTTAGAAAGAAGGGTATGTGGGGAAACAGGGAAAAAAGCATAAAGAAGACCAATCAAGAAGGAGAGTGTCTCTCAGGGACTCGTTGCTGGTTGGGGAGGCAAAGAGATCACAGCAAGGCTGGCCCCATCAACAAAAGATTTTCTGGGTGTAAGATTTGGCTCCACCCAGTTTGTTGAAGTGCCAAACCAGTGACATGCTGTCTGAGTGGATCGCAACTGCTCCCAGAGGAAGAGCAGATTGAAAGGCTTGCAACACTGCTCTCATTTCCAGGACACTGATATGCAAGTTGGCCTCTTGTGGAGACCAACTGCCTTGGACTGCTCTTCCAGAGAATGCCCCCCCCCCCACACCATCTGGGAAGCGTCCGTGGTCACTATGGCCTTGGGTTGTGGGGAAACAAAGAGATGGCCCATTAGGATTTCTTCTGACTGCATCCACCAAGATAGATTTTTTTGCAACATCCTGTTACTAAAATCGGGTAACTCATCGGATGAGATAGGTTCATAGGATGAACCATTGAGAGGCCAAAAGCCTCTGAAGTATTCTCATGTGAAATCTCACCAAGGGAACCAGGGTGATGGTCACTGTGAAGGCTGCCAGCCCAGCTAGATAGAATTTTGTAAATAATTCTATATCATTTGTGAACAGTAATATGATTTGTATGCTTGCCTTAGAAATGTAAGAAAACGATATGTTCTGTACTGAGCTGCAAGATTGTAACCACAGTACTCCCTGCTGGAAAAGAGCAGACGTGTATAAACTACATGCCTATGCAAATGTGTTGATGGTAAAGGCTGGACTATACACAGAAAATAAGTGGAACTTGTTTATAACTCTGTTATCTCTGTTTCAGCTCAAAGCAGAAACAATGTCTAGAGTTGTACGCTTTCCTGTTGTCTGGAAAGTATTTTTAACAGAGACATGTTAAATTTTAAGTTCCTGCTAGCCTGGGCACTAAGGCAGAGGTGACAAGAATGATATAATCTGAGATGGTTCAGCAGAAATGTACATTAGTAACCTAAGAACTATCTCAGAGAGAAAGTCTGTACATTTTGTATTTTGTCACAGCCATAGATCCTAGGGCTTGAAGGACAAGTAGAGCGGGCACTCTGTTTTTTTACCAAAAGAGCAATAATTGAGACCTTATCTTTTGAAGATTGTGAAAGGGTAGCGAAGCTATACAAGAAACTGTGTTGAGGCAGACCGCTATGAATTCTAGGTCCTGATAGGGAGAAAGCTGTGACTTCTCTTTGTTGACCGTTATGCCCAGGGCACTGAACAAGTGTGTGATGAAGTCTGTGGCTTGAAGCAGTGGATGCCTGGTAGGGGCATTGAGGAATCAGTCGTCTAGATAAGGAAACACCTGGAATCTGTGTAATCTCATGTGAGCTGTGACTGCTGCCATGCATTTGGTTAACACTCTGGGGACTGTGGTGAGACCACAGGTCAGTGCTCTGAACTGATAATGACTGGCCCCTAGCCAAAAGCTGAGATACTTTCTTGAGCATTTGTCCATCTTTATGTGGTAAAATGCATCTTGAAAGTCTATAGACCACATCCAATCATTTTCCCTTATAAAGGGGAGAAGAGACTAAACCGTGACCATCCTCAATTCTGTCTGCTGAACAAACTTGTTCAGAAGGCTAAAAGAACCTGGAGTAAAATAAGGATCCTATCCGGTCTGGTGGGACTTCTTGGATGACTCTTTTTTCTAGCAGCTTTTCAACTTCTATGGCTGCCTCCCTGAAGAAGACCCCGAAAAAGAGGGCCCTGTACAGGGGTAATTTGAAGCGTCGGTGTCCTGTTGTCAAAACTAATGTCAGCTCCGGATCAGAAGATATGGAAATGTGACACTCCAGTGCAGGAGGAACCAGCTGAGAGCCTGCAGAGGCTAAAGCTCTCTCCATAACCTGGAAGGCAGAACCCCCTCGAGGAGGAGTAGGAACCCAGAACCAAGAAGGACCACCTGCAACTGAAAGTCCTGAGAGCCAAGGTCGGTTCCGCATAAAAAACAGCATCTGATCCAAGACCCTCAGAACCAGCAGTGGGATCTCAGCCCCGAGAATCTGTCAGTTCCCAAGAGGGAACCAGAGAAGTCAGAACAACATCTGGTGCTGAGGTAGGGATGCCTAACAGCACCAGAACAGCTGATACCGGGTGATTGAAGTGCTGGGCTCCGAAGCTCCAGTAGAAGTCAGAGGAGGAGACAGTGAAGGAGTCTTTGGAGAAAATACCACAGCTCCAGCAGGGAGAGAGGCCTAATGAGGGGTAGGAACACCTCTGATCACCAACAGCTGATTCACCAATCTCACAGCATCTACATCAGACAGACTTCTGGAGGATTGAACGGACAATCCTGAAGGGGACTCAGGTCATAACAGAAAGGGAAGGGCAACTGGCCCACAAAAGGGTCTATGGAAGGTGACTACCTAGTCTTGGGAGAAAGATTTGGATCTTGTTTTGGCACTGAGGAGGTTGGGCAGAGCCTGCTGAGGCACTGTTGGAGAAGTCGGCACCGAGCTGGAAACTAAAGATGGGGGTGCCGATAATGGAGTCAAAGGCATTATAGTGGCAGTAGTTGGTGCCAACGATTTCTTACATTGTAGTTTCAGTACCTTTGCTTTCAGTTCTGTGGAGGTAGTCAGAACTGTAGCCTTATGTTTTTGTGCCACCAGTGCCATGGTGGAAGCAGGTACCGAGTGGCTCTTCTTTTTGACAGGGTCTGATTTAGGAAGGATCAGACTTGGACAAAGCTTCACTAAAGGTAGTTTTTACTAAGCCTTTCAAAATGAGCTTATCCTGATGCTAAACCAAGGCATGGTTAGTAAAGGCCTGGCAGATGCTGCAATCTTGGTGAAGATGAGAAGCTCCTAGGTAATAAACACATGAAAGATGCCCATCAGAATTGGGCATCTTTCTTCCGTAGTCTTGGCATTGTTTAAATCCTGAAGTGCCCTTATGTTTTTCCTTCATTTTGAAAGGGTAACAACTACAGTAACAACTAAACACACCAACACACACACACACACACACACACACACACACACACACACACACACACACACACACACACACACAAAAGGACAGTAGGAAGGTCTACCAATGATGGTAAAGAAGAAATACCAAAAGGGTATAAGAGAAGGAAGAATGAAAGAAATACCAACAATGTTATTAAGAATTACCGCAAAAGGTAAGAAAGGTTGGACAGGGGTTATCAACAATGGTAATGGAGATTACCAGAGGTAAAGGGTAGAGAATCCAAACATACCCAGCTGAGAAATATAAGTTACAATCAAGAAAATCTAGCTATCTATCTAATCTATATATACATATAGGTAGCAAAAAAAAAGAAGTTATGTCCTTACCATAACGTTCCATGTGGAGCGTTCATCTCGCCTTTGTTCTTACACACGGGTTCGGAGCCGAGTCGGCCGCATCGCAAAGCTCTGCATCTCAGAGAAGCTCGAGACCAGACTATATCCCACAATCCTCCCTGCCATTACTCAGATCTAGTTTGCAAACAAACCAGACCGATAAACCAATACCTCAGGTGCAAGAACTACACACTCTCACAGACATCCAGAGACACTCTCTCACCATAGCAAAATAGCTAAGGGTAGTAGCATATACCCCATGAGACACAGAACAATATACTCCAGAAGGGGTTAAGACATTTCAATCAGAGTCTAGTCCTACCCGTTCTTCCAAAACAGGTGAGGAAGGGAAGGGAGGGAATGTAAGAACAAAGGCGAGATGAACACTCCACATGGAACGTTATGGTAAGGACATAACTTCTTTATGTGAGAGTGTTCAATCTCGCCATTTGTTCTTACACACGGGTAGCGTCCCTAGCTCCGTCACCCCGAGTGACTCATGGAAGAACGTTCCTAAGCACAGTGGAACCAAAAGATGTCCTGTCTTTGGAGGCCTTGTCAACTCTATAATGAGTGATGAAAGTATGTGGCTTAGACCACGTGGCTGCTGCACAAATCGTGTCCAAAGGCAAACGAGCTGCATGAGCCAAGGAAGTGGAAATGGATCTGGTAGAATGGGCGTTAGGTTTGGTAGGCAAGGACTGATTCGACTTAGAGTATACAAAGGCTATACAATCAGCAAGCCATTTAGATAATGTACGTTTTGTAATTGCCATGCCCTTTTTATTGTCTGCAAACGCGACAAAGAGCTGATCTGTCTTCCTGTAACTTTTAGTCCTAGCCAAATAAAATCTTAACTGCCTGTGAACATCCAACTTGTGCAGCATATACTCCAACTTGTTAGTATGGTTCTTGAAAAAGGTAGGGAGTTCTATGGATTGGTTAATATTTATGACAGAACATACCTTTGGAAAGAAAGATGGATTTGTACGCAAAGAGACTCTATCTGGGTGGAAAATCAAGTAAGGTGGTTTGACCGATAATGCTTGCAGCTCTGATACTCTTCGAGCTGAAGTAACAGCTAGGAGAAAAAGTGTCTTCCACGATAAGAACTTTAGGAGGCAGGACGAAGCAGGTTCGAAGGGTGGCAACATGAGTTGTGACAATAACAAATTTAAACTCCATGGAAAGAAAGGCTTTCTGATGGGCGGCCGAAGATGGAAGGTTCCTTTCATAAAAGCCTTACAAAGTCTGTGAGACATAATGGGAGAACCGTCCTCACCAATATGGAAGTTCGATATGGCCGCCAACTGTATTCTTAGTGTGGAAGTAGGGGCTCCTTCGTGAAAGAGGATAGATAAAAATTCCAGTACTTTATGTAAAGGAGCTACCAGGGGGTCTAAGTGTTGACTAGACGCCCAGTATACAAAGCGTTTCCATTTACTCCTGTAGAGTTTTGTAGTGGAAGCTTTATGAGAGGCAACCAGAATGTGTTGAACTGCCGGAGAAAGTAGATCAGACCTGGTTAGGCAGGGAAGCGGAGCAGCCAAGCTGCTAGTTTGAGGGATTGAAGAGACGGGTGAGGAACTCCTGACGAATGGGTCAGTAGATCTGGTACTGGGTCCAGAATCCATGGTTCCTCTGTTTGATGGGCTCGAAGAAAGGGGAACCATATCTGCTGAGGCCAGAATGGGGCTATGAGTATTATTGTCCTTTCCAGGTTCCAGGCTTTCTGTAGAAATCTGGGAATCAAGGGGGTAGGTGGGAATGCATATAGGAGACCCAGGGGCCAATCGTGTATCAGTGCATCCTTGGGGACATCCCCCGGAGGGGGTAGAAGGGCAAAATAGCTTCTGCATTTTGCATTCAACGGGGAAGCAAATAGATCGCAGCAAGGCTGGCCCCATCTGCGGAAGATCTTTTCCGCCACCTGTGGATTGAGGGACCACTCGTGAGGTAACAGGATGGCTCTGCTCAACCTGTCCGCAATGACGTTGGATGACCCCGGGATGTGCGTTGCTATCAGAAAGCGACCCGTGGACTCTGCCCTTTGCCAAACTCTCATGGCCTCTCTGCATAACGGGTAAGACATGGTTCCCCCTTGCTTGTTTATGTACCAGACCACAGACATGTTGTCCGTCTGAACTGCCACTGTTCCTAGAGGTAAGAGGGCTTGGAAGTGTTGCAACGCCAGGAACACCGCCCTCAGCTCCAGAACATTTATGTGCAGGCTGTACTCCATGTTGAACCATTCCCCTTGGACTGTTCCTCCCTGAAATAGACCCCCCCCACCCTATCAGAGAAGCGTCCGTGGTTATTGTGGCCGTCAGATTGGGTAGAACAAACGGACGACCCATAGTGAGATCCTGACTGTACACCCACCATGAGAGGTCTCGTTTGCAAGAGTCTGTTATCAGAATCTCGTGCGCTAGGGGTAACTGCTGGAACGACCACTGCATGAAAAGCATCCATTGGAGGAGCCTCATGTGTAATCTTCCCATAGGAACTGTGATCAGGGACACTGCCATTAGTCCCAAAACCTTCAACACCAGTTTGGCCAGGGCTTTCCTGCTCTGTAGTAGAAGAAGAACCTGTTGTTTGAGGGATGATGCCCTTATTGGAGGGAGCTTTACCAGTGTTAAACGTGTATCTATGTCTGCTCCGATGAATGAAATATGCTGTGAGGGCGATAAGGCAGATTTTTTGAAGTTTATCGAAATCCCTAGGTGCGAACAAAGGTCGACTGTGTAGTCTCTGGCTTGTATGAGGCGACGCTCGGTGGTGGCGGTGAGGAGCCAGTCGTCCAGATAGGGAAACACCTGGAATCCTTGTCGTCTCAAGTGAGACGCAACCACTGCCATGCATTTGATGAATACCCTGGGGGCTGAGGTGAGTCCAAAGGGCAGAGCTCGAAACTGAAAGTGACTGGCTCCCAGTCGGAAGCGCAGGTGATCTCTGGACGGTCTGGCCATTTTGATGTGGTAGTACGCATCTTTGAGATCTATCGAGCACATCCAATCGTCCTTCTGTAAAAATGGAAGGATCGATTGAAGCGTGACCATCCGGAACTTTTCCTTCTTCACGAAGGTGTTGAGATTGCTGAGATCTAAAATCGGTCTCCAGTCCCCTGTCTTTTTTGGAACTAAAAAGAACCTTAAGTAAGTTCCGGATCCTCTTTGGTCCGCCGAGACTGGTTGGATGACTCTTTTTTTGAGCAGCTTTGAAATTTCTATTGCTGCTGGGCTTCGCAGATGGGGTGGCACATCTGGAAACCTTCTTTGCTGGGGTGGAGTTGATATGAAGGGGATTTTGTATCTTCTGGTTACAATGCTTTTTACCCAGGAATCCGAGGTAATATTTAGCCAGGCCTGTGGGTATAAAGCCAAGCGACCCCCGACTGCCTCCAGAGCAGGACAGCCGGGCCTCCGTTCAGGAGTGCTGGAAAGGCTTCCCAGGGACGGTATCCCTGTCGCCTTGGTTTTACGGACCCCCTCTGCCGCCGGGGCGGCATCTTCCATTTCTACCTCCCCCCTCTGCCTCTGGAGGGGGCATCACTCTGTGTGGCTTGGAAAGATCCCCGAGTCTTACGGAACCACATTTTTCCACCTCGTTGCCCTTTGGGGTACGGTCTAGTTGGAGCGGAAAAACGGACCCTGACAGCAGACAGGGTCTTTCCCTCTTGCTCACACCGAGTCAGAGTCTCCTTCACCTTGGGCCGGAAGAGTGTGTCACCATCAAAGGGGGCATTGGCAAAGGAAGACTTGAAGGCTTCCGCAAAGGAGCACAGCCGCATCCAGGATTGTCTTCGTAGAGCAATCGCTGAAGCTGCAGCTCTACTCGATCCTTCGGCTGCATACGAGATGAGCCTCATGGATGAGTTTACTATGGAGGTAAGGGTGTTAAGTTGTGCTGTTACCTTATCTGAAACAGCAGCATCTGTGTTACCCTGGAGGGTATCTCTCAGCTCCTTGAGATCCCTCTGCAGACGTGTGAAATGTGTCAAATAGTTTAGCGAACGCATGGAAAAAGTTGCTGAACTAAAAACGCGCTTCCCGTATCTGTCCATAGTCCTAGAATCCTTATTAGGAGGATGAACAGATGAGGAAGACTCAGACATCTCCTTTTCCGTGGCTGCCGTCACCACCATAGCGTCGACCGGAACTCCCTTGGTGAGATAAGTTTTGTCCTGGGGGGGGGGGGGCGGTGATAAATTTGTTTGGTTTTCGAGGGACTGGTTCCACTGTGTCCGGTGTCTCCCACGCCCTTCGAGCAATCAATTCCATTAATTCATCGAAGGGCGGAGTCACCCAGGAGGTAGAAGGTTGAGCCCCAAAAGCCTTCAGCAGCACCGACTCGTCCTCAGTGGGGGCTAGGGACTGCCAATCACCCCTCTGTTTTAAGATCTCCAGGATGTCCACAAATGACACATCCTCAGAGGGGGATCTTGGGGACCCCTCTGCCTCATCCAAGTCGGTGTCAGACGTTAGAGATTCCTGCGGGGAATCTATATGCCTCCTCTTGCACAATCTTTTCCTCGGGACCTCATCAGAGGGGGCTTCTGGTGAGGCCTCTGAGGAACAGGGGAAGCCCTCTGGGGGTGGCTGAGGCAATGGGGCTCTACGCTTTGGATGGGTCATGGGGGCAGAAACAGAAAGCGGCCCTTTAGGGGAAGGAGAAGACACCTCCGATTAAGTGGTTGTCTGTGCAGACAATACCTTTCTCATAAGGTCAAAAGCCCCTGAACCCCGGGCCGAGGACTCCCCCGGTTCCGAAGAACACGGAAGCGTCCCAGACACGGGGGCCGTGGGCCCCGACCCCGAGGACGGAGCCGAGCCAATCTGCGCCGAGGCCCCGAGAGGGAGAGTCGGCACCGAAAGGTCGGTACGACTCTCAGTTCCGAAACCGAGGAGAGACCATCGGCTCCGCGAGTCACCTACAGGTTCCGAAGGAGTCGAAGTCAATGGTGTCGATCATGCAATGGACGGTTTTGGCACCGAGGGCTCCACTATCATCGGCTCATCCTCTCCCGGCTCCGAAAACTGGATGGGTCTCGAAGGAGGACCTGTTGGAGACATGGGGAGGCCTTCTAGTTTCGACACCAGTTGGGAGGAAACTGCAATCAACTTGGAAAGGGCCGTGTTTTCCATGAGTTTCTGCATGACACGATCCACATCTGTCTCAGATAACGGTCTGGAAGACCGGGTCGAAGGAGCCGAAGATGGCACCGACCGAAGAATGGACGGTGGCGGCAGCTCCGACACCGGTTCCAAGACCTGGGGCTCAGTGAAAGATAAATGTTCGACGCTCAGCCCCGAGGTCTGTGGAACCGGCGAACGAACCTTCGAAGATGAACTCGGAGCCGATGACATGGGCTCTGACATCTTCGACCCCTTCGAGGACTTAGAAGCCTGGTCCGATTTGTCTAAAGCCTCCTGAAAGGCTTCCTGCGTCTATCTGTCATGACCCTCCCACTAAAGGAATGACATATAGAGCAATCCTCTTGCAGGTGGAGAGGGCCAAGACAGTAAACGCAGGAAGCGTGGTTGTCAGTGATAGACATTTTCTGCCCACACTGACATCTTTTAAAGTAAATGACACTCTACTAGGTATAATTTGACAAAAAAAACTACCAATGACTAACTAACTAACTTCTATATATGTATATATATATAAAGTGTATATCTATATAAGGTGTAGAAAGAACACTCAAGAAACCACACCAAGAGAAAAAAAGGTAGGCCGCAAAAGGAGCCTTTAAGAATAATATTGTACAAGATTATATTAATAACACACACACACACACACTTCCTATACTATAACTAACTTTAGAAACTTTTTTACAAGAAAGGAAAGTAGCTTATCTGAAATATAGCAAAAAATTAGCAAATTCTCCTCTGGTCCGAGCTCTCCTCGATCCGATCTGTTGCAGCAGCAAACTAGATCTGAGTAATGGCAGGGAGGATTGTGGGATATAGTCTGGTCTCGAGCTTCTCTGAGATGCAGAGCTTTGCGATGCGGCCGACTCGGAGCCGAGGATCGGCTCCGAACCCGTGTGTAAGAACAAATGGCGAGATTGAACACTCTCACATTACAAGAAGATATAAGAAATTTTAAGACTTAGCTGAGACCAACAGCTGAAATGTCTTGCTGACAGAGCGGCAAATGAGATCTGGGCTAATGGAGAGAGGGGGATTGTAGGTAGAGTCTTAGCTCCTGAGTTTTTTGGCTGGCATGAGCTGTATAGTACGACAAAGTGATTAGCTTTTACTCACAGTTAAATTTATTTCTATATGTAGTCACCTCCTAATGAGCACGTTACCATGGAATGCCAGCAATCTTAGACAGGATTTATTAACTTAGTTTCAGGTTCCCAATTGCCCAGAAAAGAACACCCCTGTCTTTCCTTGGAATAACCATATTCCCCTAAGCCCTGCGGCTACAAACAATCCTGTCCTTAGAACAAACTAGTGTGTTATACACTTTTCAGCATTTTATGAATTACCTAACTCTCAAAGCAGTTTTTGCTTACAGATTGTTTCTTTCCTGTAAGGTAACGTGACCCAGGTAAAGGCACGCTCCGCTCCACTACCCACCCCCTCATATCATTTCCTTTATATCCATCCCTCCATATTACCCCTCCCCCAAACTCACCCCTTCCTGTTCCCAGGCACAACCTACACTTGCATCTCCTTCTCCTCTCTCTCACATTACAACTTGGACTCCACCTTTCCCTACACTTATTCCCCTACTGGTAACCTCTACCATATTTCCCATCACTCTTCTATAGGTATTAAACGTTACCTCTCTTACCTACAGACTCTCTTCCTAATATGCCTTTCTCAACCCAAACTCTCTTCTTGCCTCCCTTACTACTTCTTTACACCCTTACATCCTATAATTCACACCTAACACCAACATACTTTTATCCCACAAATACTCAAGATAATGCACCCACACACTCTCTGCAGTCCTTTCCTATCTGCTCTTCAATCTTTTCTCTGAATACTCTCCTCCCTAAAATCAAAATTTCTCCATCCTCTGCTATCTCTTTTAAAAGTAAATGAAAGAGTACCTATTCTACAAACAATATTACTTCCCCAAAACTCTACTTCAATCAGGTGATATTCATCCTAACCCTGGCCCCAACCCAACCTCTCCATCCAATAATGTCACTTTTCCATACCTAGCTGGATCTACTCCTCCAAAAAAACATGCATCATTTTACTCTATGACTACTAGAAGTCTACATAATAAAATCAGTGAATTCCATGCCTGGATGGCTAACAACACCCCTGAAATAGTCACCCTGACAGAAACCTGGCTGAAACCTCACAACCCTGACAGTGATATCCTCCCTCCTGGATACAATATAATTAAGACTAGATCGACAAAAGAAAAAATGGGGTGGAGTGGCCATTGTCTACTCTGACCACCTTACTCTTACAAGTCTGAACAAATCTACTCTCTCCTTTCCACCTGCTGAACTCCTGGTGACTAACTTTAAACTTAACAACTATAGCACCATCACTGTTGTAGCTATCTATATTCCCCCAGGCAACAACATTACCCTTCTGAAAAACATTCTCTCTTCACTTTCCCAACACATTCATACTGAAACCATCCTTCTCAGGGACATAAATATAAACTGGCTAACCCTCCAGGCACCTAACAATACTGCATGCATCAACTTACATGGTTTTATGCAACTAGTGTCAGCACCCACTCATACTAACAGACTGCATAACCCTAGTTCTCTTATTGACTGGATTTTAGTCTCTGATCCCCACAAATACCATAACCCTGAAACCTTACCCAACTCTCTAAGTGATCACTCTCCAGTAAAAGTTCATAGATATACCTCACTTCACTAGGCCACATAGATTCATTACCTGTCGCAAACTATCTAACTTCTGACCCGTAGCTTTTAATGCCCTCCTCTCTAGAATTAACTGGAAACATCTAACCCTACTAACCCTAGATGAAGCTGTCCACTCTTTCAACTCTACCTTCCTAAACATCCTTAATTTACTTGCTCCTTTCCACACTGTTCAGATCAAAACTAATACAGCCCCATGTCTAACCAATGCTACCCACTGCTTAATGAAAACTAGAGACAAGATGTGGAAAATATGGCTTAAAACTAAACTTCCTACTCATTTGCGAAAATATAAAGAACTCAGAAATCTGACAAAAAAATACACCATCAAAGACAAAAAGGACTTCTATTTCAACCTTCCACTGATCAAAAATCAAACCCTAAAAAATTTTGGAACTCAAGAAATCAAATTCTGCACCCAGGTTACTCTTCATCTTCCAACCCTTGCCCAAACAGCACACAAGAAGAAACAGCTGCCATTTTGAATACCTATTTTGCTGAATCCATTTCAAAGATGATAAACCCCATCCCCTCAAATACTAACACAAATACCGCCTCCGTATCCTCTCCTACTCTAAATTCTTCTAACACTTTTCCCTCAAATCTGTACCTACTAACTATAATAAATCCTTACTCTCTAAACTTAAACCCTGTTCTTCATCTGCTGACAATCTGCCTCCCTATTTCCTGCAGGTAGCAACTGAATCTCTTGCTATCCCAGTATCTATCTTAATAAACTGCTCCATCTCCGAATCAAAAGTCCCATCTATCTGGAAAGAATTCTACACTTTACCCATACATAAAGGAGGTAACTCCAGCAAAATTACCAACTTACTTCAGACCTAATGCAATCCTCTCACCACTCTCAAAAATATTGGAAAAATGCATACATAAGCAAGTCATGCAACACCTATTACAGGAAAACTTGCTCACATCCACCCCAACATGGCTTTTGCCCACAACATAGCACTACTACTGCCCTAATATCCTTCATAAATACTATTTCTCTGGCGAGAGATAACAATAAACTTGGCTCTTGTCTATTCCTCGACCTCTCTAAAGCCTTTGATACTGTCTCCCACCCACTTCTATTGACCAAACTGTAACTTTCTCTACTACTACTGTTACCAGGTTTTCCAGCTATCTCTCTGACCATCTGCAATCAGTGAGATGGCTCTCAGCTCTCTCCCCTTCTCTCCCAGTGAAGATGGGTGTCCCCAAGGATCTATCCTTGGCTCATTACTTTTTAATATCTTCACAAATCTTCTCTATGCCTCCTGCCCCCAGTCATCCGTTATACAATAAGCAGATGACTCAACGGTCATCACCATCGCTGACACTCCCTCTGAACTTATCTCTGCTACTCAACTCTCTCACAACCAGGTTATTCTTAACCAAAAAAAAAAAACTCTTACTCTTTCTTCCCAAAAGCCTCACCCACCTCAGACTCACATTTTCTATATTGCCCCTTGATAACACTTCCATCACTGTTGAATCTAACACAAAACTTCTAGGAGTCATTATAAATGACCAACTTAAATCTGACTTGAACATAAATAACTGTATGAAAAAGACACACCACAAACTTGGCCTTCTTTATTGGAACAAAAGGCTTCTCACAAACAAAGCAAAAGTAACCCTCTCTCATGCTTACCTCCTACCCTGACTATTGTATAGCTCTCAAATTCTCACTAATCTCAACTCCATACTCCTAGCTAAATTACAGTCGACTTACAACAAGGTTGTTAAATTTGCTGCACACCAGATTTATAAATCACACCATTGTCTTTCACTAAAACACATAAACTGGCTGGAACTACCCCCACCAGCTCCTTCTCTCTCAACTCCAGATAATTCACTCAATCCTTTACCAGCAATCCTACTGTCCTAGCCTATCTCCTCTCATCTCTCAATATAATCCCACTAGGTAACTACATAGCTCTGACCAAGACTTGCTACAAATATATAAATCTAAGACCAAAATTGGATGTAACCTCTATAGCTACCATCCTACCATATCATGGAACAAGCTGCCAAGAGAAATTAGGTCCCTTAAACATCTTAACCAAGTTAAATCAGCCACCAGATAATACCTAAAAACTCACTGGTCCTGCCACTGTACTCATCCTCCTTAAACCACCTTACTATTTCACAGTCTACTAACTGCCCTTTGTAAACCTCTGCTTTTATTTCATTGTTATGCTCATTTTTAGCCTCCTAATCTGGGCAATAACCTGACAGCAAAATCTGAAAAGCTGTAACCTGGGTAAACTGTCACTCCACTTTCTCTCCTGACTCAAGCATGTTATGGCAATAACAACTGATGACATTCTTTGAATGTTTGTAATAATAATAATAAAAAAAAAATGTAACATACTGTAACTGCAAAATACTGATGCTTTTTTGTCAATTTCTGTTAAACTTATTGTAATATTGTGGAGCTTTTCTCTCCTTGCCTCTGCTGAAAAAGGGCTACTCAGCTCAGTCAGACAAACCCGGTCAACAAATGTAAAATAAATAAAAATAAATAATAAGTATAATGGCCGAGATGGTTCTGAATGTTGGAACCGAGTCCCATTCCTCAAGAATGAACAAACAATGACATCAGATAAAATACAGGAGTATTTTTAAATGAACTGCATGTGCAGACTGGGAAGTTCAGAGTAAATGAATGTGCATGCTCCTATTAACATGGTGAACTTGGGCATCCTGAGGCAAGGTAGCAACTGCCTCATGTACAATGACAACCCTCTCCTCTTACCTTCCAACACTCAGACTTGTGAGAGATGCACTTATATATCCAAACTGGAAGCCACGCACTCTCCAGCCAAGACCAGAATAGCTGGTCAAGAGGAGAAGGTCCACACTTGCACCACACCACACCACGTGGAACACATAGCCCTCCAGAACACACACCAGCACTGCCTTCATATAAAAACACAAACCACACACCCACCTTCATGGAGGCTCTCAATACAAATCTACCCAAACAGCAGAGACTTCCAAGGCAGAAACGCACTCGACCACAACACAACACTAATCACGAGACACATAACTCTTCTAAACAGTGTGCAAGTCAACCAAAGCCCCTAAGGCAAAACAGCATGCCCAACACACTAGTCATAGGTGATTTGATAGTGAGGCACATTGATGTCCCACTCACTAGGTTGAATAAGGAGAAAGTAACAGTCAGCTCCAGGATCCACCACATAACGCATGCACTCAGGTCCCTCAACAACAGGTAGAAATATGACTCTGTCACTGTATATGTGGGTGTGAATAACCTGAGACGTACCTCCCTGGACTACATAAAAAGAGACATGGAGGAGCTCTCGGCTTATGTAGCCTGGGCGGGTATGACCTTAGCCCTGAGCAGCATCCTACCATCACCAAGAATGATACCACAGTACAAGCAGAAAATTATTGATTTCAACAATTGGCTAAGTTTCTGGTGTCATTCTAAGGGGATCCAGTATCTGTCTGCCTGGGATGAGATGACTTGACAGACCTCAATGTTTAGCCAGAGATGGTCTGCATCTGTCACTCCTGGGCTTCCAGAAACTGGCCAAGGCTCTTGCCACCCCTATAATGCCTTTTTTAGGTGGTGTTCCAAAGGCCAAACAACCACCGTAACAGCTACAAACAAATGCAATCTGATGGTCATGCTGCTCAACGCTAGAAGTCTAAATCTCAAAATGCACTCGCTCGAAGCACTCCTTCAAATGGAGAACATCAACATCTGTGCCGTAACAGAGACCTGGTTCAAGGCAGCAGAAAGCACCCCTGCACTACCAGGCTATAACTCATTCCACACCTTCTGGGCCCAGAACTTGGACCGAAGCTCCGAAGGAGGTGGTGTTTCCATATTCATAAAGGATGCGCACACCTCCAGACTAGTAGTCCAACATAACTCATCTGAGATACATCAGGTGCAGCTAACATTGGGTAAGACAGCGATTCAGGTCGTAGCCTGCTATAGGTCACCAACCATGTCCCAAGACTCACACTCCACGTTCCTAAGCACTCTGAAGAATATTAGGGTCCAACCTAACACTCTCATACTGGGCGACTTCAACTACCCCTCCATTAACTGGGAAAACTACTCATGTATCAATACACTTGCCCAACGTTTCCTGGAATTCATGAATTCCAATGCCCTGGAGCAGCTCGTTCTTATCCCCACTAGAGGTAGCAACATCCTTGACCTGGTCATTACTAACATGGGTGACTGTTGCTCTATACCAATAGTCAACTCCTCCCTGGTTGGATCTGACCACAAACTAATCACCTTGGAAATCCAAATCCCTCCCACACCCCTACCCCTGCAAAGGTAACCACCATGAAAAACTTCTCCAAAGCTAACTTTGGGCTCCTAAAAACAGAGGTGACTAACTTCACGGCGTCCATGCAAATGAGGATCAGTTATATGACAGCGAATCATACACCAATGCACTGTACGAACACGTACACAAATGCATGGATCTCGCCATACCCAACAGAACCAAGATGTTCTCCTCCAAAAAAAGGAAGCCAATCTGCCATAAACAAACTCTACAACAGAAGGAGGAAACTGATGCAGAATAAGGTAAAGTCCCAAGACTGGAAAAAGACCCTTATCGGCCTCAACAAAAAGTTGAGATCCCTCATCAAATTCTCTAAAGCTAGCTATGAAAACAGAATTGCATCAGATAGTAAAGAAAACCACAAGGCCTTCTATAGTTATGTAAAGAATCTTCACAGCAATACCCAGATTTGCTATGAGCTACTGCACAATGGTACCTCCTTTACTGAGCCAACAGATATTGCCAATATACTGGCCGACAGATTCAGTGCCAACTTTAACCCCCCAAGGGACTAGATATAATACCAGTAGATTGCCAGGCACCCAGTTTTACTGCTGCAATGGTTAAAACAGCACTGTCCAAGGCCATGAATACAGCTTCTATGAGACCTGACAATATCCCTGGCTGTGTTCTACATGAACTACAGAGTGAACTGGCACCTCATCTGTGTGCCTCGTTCAATCACAGTCTCACCTCAGGCGTTGTCCCTACCAAATGATTCAATGCTACAGTCATCCCTCTCCACAAAGGAGGAGCAACTAAAGGCCCTGGGAACTATCTCCCCATTAGCCTGATGAGTCTGATATGCAAAACTATGGAATGCATCATCATGGACCTAATAAACAAGGATATAGGGAATCTCCAAACTCGATCTCACACAGTTTGCTTTCGTGAAGGGTGGATCATGCCTGCTCAACTTGGTTGACTTCTTTGAGTCAGTCACCAGAGCTGTGGATGAAGGCAAGATGGTTCATACAGCCTACTTTGATTTGGCCAAGGCTTTTGATACCATTCCCCACTCAGAAATCATGGAAAAACTCACTAAGCTGGGCATCAATCCCTATATCACTAGGTGCGTTGCAAACTGGCTCACAGGTAGAACCCACAGTGTGAAAGTAGCTGACTCCAAGTCAGACTCCTGACCAGTCACAAGTGGAGTCCCACAGGGTTTGGTCTTTGGTCCTCTCCTATTTGGTATCTACCTCTTTGAATTGCAGGCCAATATGAAGGGACTCTGGCTGACAAAGTTCGCAGACAATTGCAAATTGGGAGCTATTATTAACTCCCCGAGTGATGTTGACATCCTACAGAAAGGCCTCACTAAGACCAACGAATGCCAAAAAATGTGTCTTCATCCCCTTTGGGAAAAACATGGTTCCCATGAATTACCACATCAATGGTAGTCCAGTGAACACAGAAGGTGTTATAAGAGATCTGGGAACACAGGTTGACAGGAACCACTCTTTTGACTACCACATTGCCACTGTGGTCAGAAAGTCCTTCTATGTGGCACATCTCATTACTAAGGGTTTTGCATCCAGGAAGAAAGAGCTCATTGTCTCCCTATACTCTTCCCTCCTTAGGCCAATCATTGAGTACAATGCCCCATTTGGCATGTACCTCACTAAACACCTGCAACAACTGCAGAGGCCACAAAAGTACCTCACAAAGAGGATCCTAGGCCTTAAACATTTGCCCTATATGGACAGACTAAAAAAATTCATATCGCCTACTTAGAGGTGATTTCTGCTGGACTTAAAAAGCCACGTCTGACCCAGCTCTGTTAGAAATGCTACATCTAAAGAAATCCCAATCCCTCCGCACCACAAGCTCCAGAGACCTCAACCTCATTACCACAATCAACAGAACATACTGCAGGGACAGGTTCATAACCCAGAGACTGCTGTGGAATAGACTTCCCATACATGTCAAGTAGAGCACCTCACTGGCCCTCTTCAAGAGAAATCTTGATGAGAGAATGGGAAATAGAAAATTCTCCCCAAGTATCACTCCAGTGGTTTTACTCAACAGAGGCACTGGGAACTAAGGTCGGGTGGCACAATGCCAGGGTAATCCTATGGGCTAGGGTTGTAAAGGCCACAGAGCCGTTAGCCTAGTACACACCTATGAACCTATGTGCATTGGCAGTAACCATGTGATCTAAGTTCACTCAATGTAAAACTTTTTTAACAGCCTCATGCCACAGTTTAAAATTATCTTGTGTGCTTGCATATCTGTGTGATAGTTGTAGGGGGTATATTGGAGATATAATTTATATTTGGCTTTGAAAGGTTGGAAAGGAATGATTTATCTTCATTTTTAAATTTTACTTTTGTTCTGAACTTGTGAAATATGCATTGACAGTAAGTTCAAACTTTGCCAGGTCTGAACAATTCTCAGAATACTACACTAGTTTGATTGTTTAACATGTCTTCCAGTTAAATGAATTCTATATTTTATATGAATAAAAAAACACCAAGCAGTCAGTGGCACTGCAGGATCTTTTTTGAGAACTGACCCTCCTCCAATTACTGTATAGTCATAATTGACATACATAGTCTGAGGTCTGAATATTCAGAAATGAACTGAAATTCTGCCATTCTTAATGAAGATTACAGATATTTGACTTTTATTGAGCCATCTTCCACTCCATATAAAGCAAGGTACTTCTTTTACTCTGTTCCTGTATAATTTGAACAAATAGATGGGTAATCGCAACCTCAACCCCAGTTTATCACCCTTTCCCCATGTATAGGGGCAACAGGTAAATGTCCCAACATATCCTTGTTTTGCGTGTCTCTGGGTTATTTAAATATAAAATATGATGGCTAAAAAAGGCTAGGCTTCTTAAGATACTCACATATCAGTAGCCTAAAAACTACTAATGAACTTATGCACCTATTTCAACATTTACATTTATTTTAATCTTTAAAATAGTATTGAATGATTGACTAGCAGATAAATTAATAATGTTCTACTCCTTACTTGTAAAAAACATAATACGGAAATATTTACTGATTCAAGTAAATGCATTCAGAGCCTGACAGGATCTCTCTCTCATATGTGCAGTGTGTTTTCAGTGAATACTCACAAAATTATAAAATGTTAGTACAGCAATATTACACATGATATTGCTTGCAGTCTGGACAGCATCCAAAATAAAAGTCTATACATACATATTTTGGAGTTTGGTTGCCTAGTTAGCTAAATTAATGCAAGCTAGTTGCAAGTACTTCAGTCTACACAAATGCCAAAATTTGTGGATGCATATGTGTGTGTGTGTGTGTGTGTGTGTGTGTGTGTGTGTATATATATATATATATATATATATATAGATAGATATATAGATATAAATATATATATATATATATAGATATATATATATGTATGCATGTATCTTAAAAACTGTGACAGACTGGTTCTAGCAATATCACTTTACCAGTACCAAGATCAGTGCAATCCATTCTCAGAATTTAGAGATTTACTTTGATGATACCAGCAGATAAAGGTTGCACAAGATAAAAGAAAGGAATAACATTGTATTCCATTTATTTTTAAAGGTCAGTTATATGTATCACATGGGTGGCATGCAGTTTATTATTTTAATTTTCCTGGTTCTTTTCACTACAACACCTTCCACTTTACTCCAATATGGCTACCACTGATTGAAATTAAATTAAATTATGCAGAGAATGTTTAGTTCTGCATTTTAAAAATTAACAAGGGAGAAACTAAAAAAAAATGTAAGGGTCGACATTAGCGGAGTTTTCCCTGCTCATTTGGGTCACTTACTTACAGTCTTCGATAGGACTTACCTTTGCAGGGCATAGTATTGCAGTCTCGAGTCTGTATATAGGGTCCTAGACAGTCTGGCCCTCCATGACCTGGGATGGGGTTGTTGCAGATCCGACTGCGAGTCTGAATTCCAGAGTCACAGGTAGTAGTGCACTCAGACCACTTGGACCACTGGCTCCATCCACCAACAACTGAAAGCAAAAAGCAGATTTATTTACTAGCAGAAGATGATGAAGGGGTACTGACTAATTCAAAAGAGTTAGATGCATTATAAATTAACATAATCTTAATTATGTTTCATGTGTCTTTATTATAAACTTTTTCAAACCATTTGAAAAATACATACACATGAAATGCCACAGGGTATACCCAACATATTAACATAGCCAAAATCTTAGGGACTTTGCCACATTAACAAATAATTATAAAAAGAAGTTATGTACTCACCATAACATTCCATGTTTGTAGTCCATTTCGCCCTTCATTCTTACACATGGGTTTGGAGCCGATCCTCAGCTCCAACTCGGCCTATTAGCAAACTCAAAGTCTTCTAGTTGGGTCATGGCTAGGTTGATATCCCATGATGCACCAGTATAATCCCCAGATCTTATTTGCTGCTAACTATAGAGAGAAAGAACAAAAAACTATCCAGAAAGAACAACAATAATAAAAGGTCTCCAGTTGTCAAGACATTTTTTTTCTGTCTCCAGATCCTTCCAGGAAGGGGGTAGGGGAGTGGGTTCATAAGAATAAGGGCGAGATGGACTACAAACATGGAACATTATAGTGAGTACATAGGTTCATAGGTTCATACTAGGCTATCTGCCCTAGGGCATTTATAAGCCTACCAGAACATAAAACAGGGACCAGCACTTGACTCCGTGGAATACAACCAGCCACAAACGAATTTACCTAGGTTTCGTCTTTAATCAGACTTCTTCAGAATACAAATGACTAAACTTTGTTGCATTTATAAGCCTAGCCAGAGTGTGCTTGGCTTTCACCACCCATTTTAAATGAATTTTGCTATGCCCTTTTTTGAGGTTAGTATACTGTGCCTTTGTCTAACAGTGACACAGAAGTGATACTCGGGGTAAACCTACTATCTCCCATCCACTCATCAAGATTCCTCTTGAAGAGAGTCAATGAGGGACTCTGCCTAACCTGGACTGGGATTTTATTCCAGAGTGAAGGGAGCCTCTGGGTTATGAATCTGTCCCTCCAGCATGTCCTATTTATTTCAGTGCTGAGGTTCAAGTCTCTTGAGCGCGTAGCTCAATGGGATTTGGATTTTCTGAGGTGCAGCATGTCCATTAATTCCGGGTTGGACATGGCTTTATACGTCAGGCACAGATCGCCTCTGAGCAGGCGGTATGCCACTGAGTAGAGCTGGAGTTTCTTTAACCGGGCAGCATATGGCATCTGTTTGAGCCCTTTGATCCTCTTGGTGAGGTACTTTTGGGGTCTTTCCAGTTGCTGCAGGTGTCTGGTAAGGTACATCCCAAAAGGGGCATTGTACTCAATTATGGGCCTGATGAGGGATGAGTAAAGAGGCACGGTGACCTCCCCTGATCTAGATGTGAATCCCTTCATGATTAGTTGGGCTATATAAAATGTTTTTCTAACCACTTTGGCCACATGGTTGTCAAATGAGAGATTGCTATCAACTTGGGTCCCCAGGTCCCTAATTACTTCTTCCGTACTTACTGGATTACCACCTATGTGGTAATTTGTGGGCACTTTGTTTTTGCCAAAGGGGATGACTATACACTTTTTGGCATTTAGCTTGAGGCCATGGCTCTGGCACCAGTTGTCTGTTTCTATGAGGCCCTTTTGTAGGATGCTTGTGTCGGCTGGAGAGTCTATTATGGCGCCCAGTTTGCAGTCACCTGCAAACTTGGTCAGCCACAGTCCTTCTGTGTTAGCCTGTACCTCCGAGAAATATATACCGAACAAGAGAGGTCCCAGGACTGAGCCTTGTGGGATGCCACATGTAACTGGTTTGGAGTCTGACATGGCTCCAACAATTCTAACCATGTGGGTTCTGTCCTTGAGCCAGTTTGCAACCCATCTAGTGACATAGAGGTTTATATTTAAGCTGGTGAGCTTATCTATAATGCCCGAGTGGGGTATTGTATCGAAGGCTTTTGCAAGGCCCAGGTAGGCTGTGTGGACCACCTTCCCTCATCAATGGCCTTGGTGACTGTTTCAAAGAAATCGACCAGGTTTAAGAGGCAGGATCTGCCCTTAACAAAGCCGAACTGGGTAGATTCAGTGTCTGTAGGTCCCCAATATCTTTATTTATGAGGTCCATGATGATCCTTTCTATAGCTTTGCAGACCAAGCTAGTCAAGCTTATGGGACGATAGTTTCCAGGATCCGTTCAGGCACCACCTTTGTGGAGAGGGACTACTGTTGCTGTATGCCACTCTTTGGGTACATATCCTGTAGTAAGGCTGAGATTGAACAGTAGTTTTATGTTTGGGTTTAGCTCTTCTTGGAGTTCATGTAGGACACAGCCCGGGACACCGTCTGGTCCCATTGATGCTGTGGTTTTTGCTTTGGAGAGGGCGGCTCTTACCTGAGCATCTGAGATGTCAGGGGGGCAGCACTCTGCTGGGATAGATATTTGCCCTTTGGTGGGAAGGGGAGAAGTTTGCTGAACCTGTCAGCTAGGATGTTGGCAATGTCTGTGGGTTCGGTGTATTTTTGTCATTTTGGACTAATTCTGAGCATATCTGGGAATTCCCACCCAGGTTCCTAACATAACTAAAGAAAGCCTTGTGATTATCCTTAGTGTCCTGTGCAATTTTTCTCTCGAAGCTGGCCTTAGACGATTTTATGAGTGCCTGTAGTTTTTTGCTAATACTGATCAGAGATGCCTTCCCTTTTTGGGATTTTGCTCTATCATGTAGTAGCTTCCTCCTTCTATTGTATAGTTTGTTTATGGCTGGGGTCCACCAGACAGGACGCCTAACTTTGGAGGACTGGGTCTTGGTTTTATTTGGTATTGCATGATCCATGCATTCCTGAAGGTGTTCATAGAATGCATTTATAAAGGATTCTGCGGTCTGGGCCGTATTTTCCACAGGCCCGGGGGCTTTGAAGGATTCCACCTCAGTTTTGAAGAGTGTGAAATTTGCTTTAGAAAAGTTTTTCACTGTGGTTTTCTGGGCAGGGGGTGGGGTCGGGATGTGAATATCTAGTGAGATTAGTTTATGGTCTGATCTTACCAGTGAGGGATACACTTTTGGTCTGGAGCATAGAGTCCCCATGTTGGTGATGATCAGGTCCAGTATGTTTTCCCCTCTTGTGGGAGTGGCAACAAGTTGTTCCATAGCATTTGAGTTTATAAATTCTAGGAACCTTTGGGCTAGGGTGTTGGAGCTAGAGTAATGCTCCCAGTCTATGTTAGGGTAGTTGAAGTCGCCCAATATAATGGTGTTTGGAGAGACCTTCATATTTTCCAGTGTTCTCAGGAAGGCCGAGTGGGGTTCCTGGGTTTGGGAGGGTGGTCTGTAGCAGGCTATATACTGGAAGGCAGTTTTACCCACTGTTAGTTGCACATGGATAGTCTCTGATGCTTCGTGCTGTGCCACCAACCTGGAGGTGTGGGTATCTTTGATGAATATTGATACTCCCCCTCCTTTTGTGGTTTGGTCCAAGTTTTGGGGCCGAAAAACATGGTATGAGGTATAACCTGGTACTGCTTGGGTGCTCTCGGGAGCCTTGAACCAGGTTTCTGTTACTGCACAGATATCGATGTTCTCCATAACTTCTTTATGTTCTGTAGTCCTATCTCGCCTTCATTCTTACACATGGGACAGCGTCCCTAGCACCTTATTCTTGGGTGACTCACGGAAAAGTACTCCTGAGTACCATGGAACCAAAGCAGGCTCTACCCCTAGAGGTCAAATCCAATTTGTAATGAGTAATAAAGGTGTGGGGGGTAGCCCATGTTGCTGCTGCACAAATATTATCAATTAGAACCCTGGCCTGAAAGGCTGCAGAAGTAGAGTGGGATCTTGTAGAATGAGCCTTAATTTTCAACTTTAAAGGCTTACCATTGGAAGAATAAATGTAGGATATACAACTGGAGATCCAATTCGAAAGGGTCACTTTGGAAACCGGGACACCTAATCTGGAGTCAGGGAAGGGAACAAATAATTGGTCTGATTTCCTGAATTCCTTGGTCCGGTGTAGGTAGAACCGTAATTGTCTGTGAACTTCCAACTGATAGAATCTGTATTCTGTTGCGTTGGAATGATTAGGGAAGAACACTGGAAGCTCTATAGTTTGGTTCAAATTGTTATGAGAGCACACCTTGCGAACAAAGGATGGATTAGTATGAAGAGATACTTTGTCTTTGTGAAAAAACAAATAAGGGAGCTTGACAAACAGTGCTTGTAACTCTGATACTTGTCTAACAGATGTGATTGCTACCAGAAACAAAGTCTTCCAAGGCAGAGACTTCAACGAACACGAATGAGCTGGTTCAAAGGGTGGAGATGTTAATTTGGATAGAACGAAGTTTAGATCCCATGAAGCTACCAGTTCCTGAAAGGGAGGGCTCAACAAAGTAGCACCTTTAAGGAAGGTTTTACACAATCTGTGTGACATTAGATTGGACTCATGTTGACCCAAATGAAAATATGATATTGCCGCCAATTGAACCCTAATTGTGGCAGCAACCGAACCCTGGTGAAAAAGTTCAGACAAGAATTCCAATACCACTGGAATAGATCCGGTATAAGGATCAACATTCCTTTCCTCAGATAGAAAACCTCCTCCATTTGCTAATGTATAACTTTCTTGTGGAGGGTTTGTGAGAAGATGTAAGAATGTGGGTCACAGCGGGTGAGAAAACATGAAGCCTGACTAGGGATGGAACTGGAGCAGCCAAGCTGTCAAATTGAGGGTGTGGAGGTTGGGATGTAGAGAGCCTGACATTTGCATCAATAGATCTGGCACTGGGTCCAGAGTACATGGGTCGTCTAGTAGATGAGGCCCGAGAAAGGGGATCCAAACCTGACAAGGCCAGTAAGGAGTGATGAGGATCAATTTGCTTCCAAACAGTTTCACTTTCTGAATCACCTTGGATATGAAAGGAAAGGGCGGGAAAGCATAAAGGAGACCCAGGGGCCAATTGTGAACAAGTGCGTCTCTCTATGACTCCCCCGGAGGGGGGATAAGGGAAATGTAGCTGCTGCATTTGGAGGTGATTGGGCTGGCAAAAAGATCACAGCAAGGCTGTCCCCATCTGCAGAAAATCCATTCTGCTATTTCCTGCTTCAGAGACCACTCATGAGGCACCAAGATTGCCCGGCTGAGTTTGTTGGCTATCACGTTGGCTGTCCCCGGGATGTGCATTGCCACTAGAAAGCGCTGGGAAGATATAGCCCATTTCCAAACCCGAATAGCCTCTCGACAGAGTGGGTACGATCTGGTTCCGCCTTGTTTGTTGAGATACCATACTACCGACATGTCTGATTGTATTGCTATTGTCCCAAGAGGAAGAAGGTCATGGAGTGCTTGCAACGCTAGAAGCACTGCCCTCATCTCTAGGACATTGATATGCAGGTGGGCCTCGTGACCTTGCCATGTGCTTTGGACAGTCTTGCCTAGATAATGCCTCCTCCACCCTATCTGTGAGGCATCTGTGGTCACAGTTGCAACAGGTTGGTGAGGAAGGAATGGAGGGCCTGTCATTAGCTGGTTGGGTTGGATCCACCAACGGAGGTCCTTTTTGCAAGACTCTGTTAACAGGATGTTGTGGTATAGAGGCAGTTAATGGAAGGACCACTGGGATGATAGAAGCCACCGAAGAATCCACATGTGTAGTCTGGCAAGAGAGACGAGTAATATGGTGGAGGCCATGGTCCCTAGAAGTTTCAGCACTGTTTTTGCCTTGACTTTCCGGAGGGGGAGAAGATGAAAAACTTGTTGTACGAGATTCTGTGCTCTTTCTGCTGGAAGATGAGCGAACATGGCAACTGTGTCCATTTCTGCACTTATAAAAGTTACAAATTGAGAGGGCGATAATGCAGACTTTTGCCAGTTTATAGTAATCCCCAACCGGGCACAAAGTTGGATAGTGGAGTCTCTAGTTTGAAGAAGTAGATGCCTGGTGGAGGTGGTCAGGAGCCAGTCGTCCAGATATGGAAACACTTGGAATTCTAGACGTCTCAGGTGAGCTGTCACTACTGCCATACACTTGGTGAACACCCTAGGGGCTGTGGTGAGACCAAAGGGCAGAGCACGAAAATGGTAGTGACAGCCAGAAGTGTAGATGGCTCCTCGATGCTCTGTCCATTTTTATGTGGCAGTACGCATCTTGGAGGTCTATTGAGCACATCCAAGTGTCTTTCCCTAATAAAGGGAGTATAGACTGCAGTGTCACCATTTGGAACTTGTCCTTCTTTACGGGTTTGTTCAATTTGCTGAGGTCCAAGATGGGCCTCCAGTCCCCTGTCCGTTTTGACACTAAAAAGAATCTGGAATAAGTTCCGAATCCTACCTGGTCTGCGGGGACGGTTTGGATGACTCTGTTTGCGAGCAACTTGCTGACTTCTACAGTTACTTGATCCCTGTGATTGGGTGGAACATCCGGGATCCTCTTGGGAACATGAGGTGGAAGAGAAAAGGGTATGGAGTAACCACTGGTGATAATTCTTTGTACCCATTTGTCTTGGGTGATACTTAGCCAGGCTTCTGGTATCAAAGAAATGTGACCCCCGACCGGCTCCAGAGAAGTACAGTCGGGCCACACATCAGGAGCGCTGATAGGGCTGGCCTCGAAACGAATCGCAACATCCCTGGTTTTCCAGTCTGCCCCTGCCTCTAGGGCAATGTCTACCATTTGCTCCTCCTCCTCTACCTCTGAAGGAGGAGTCACCCTGTGCATCCTGGAAAAACCTCTGCGACTTCTTGAACCACATTTTACCACCTGTCTGACCTTTGAGGCTTGGTCTAGAGGGAACAGTAAAATGTATTCCCACAGCAGAGAGCATTTTCCCTTCTTGCTCGCACCTGATGAGTGTGTCTTTTACCTTAGGTCCAAACAAGGAAGAACCATCAAAGGGGGCGTTGGTAAAGGTAGACTTGAACGGTTCCGCAAAATTACACAAGCGCATCCAGGAGTGCCTCATAAGGGAAACTCCTGAACCCGCTGCCCTGCTCACTCCATCGGCTGCATAAGAAATCAGCCTCATGGATGAGTTAACAATGGAATTCATGGTGGACAATTGAGCAGACACCTTATCAGGGACTCCGTCAGTAGATGTACCTTGTAGAGTCTCTCCTAACTCCTTAAGGAGATCTCTCTGAAGCCTTGTAAAATGTGTTAGGTAGTTCAGCGATCTGAGAGTGAATGCCGCTGATGAAAAGATACGCTTCCCGTACCTGTCCATCATTCGAGACTCCTTATTCGGCAGACGGACAGATGAAGTCTCCGCTAGTTCCTTCTTAGTGGCCGGCGCCACCACTATGGCATCTAGAGGAACACCCTTGGATAAAAATTCCTTCTCCTTGGGGGCTGACAAAAACTTATTGGGTCTCCTGGGGACTGGTTCCATGCCATCAGGAGTCTCCCACACCTTTCGACTAACAAGATCTTGAAGTTTGTCAAAAGGTGGAGACACCCAAGAGGCTGAAGGTTGAGACCCGAAAGCCTTCAGGTACACCGACTCCTAATCAGAAGGGGCAACACTGGGCCAGCCACACCTCTACTTAAGGATCTCTAAGATGTCACTGAAGGAGACATCAGAGGATGACTTGGGGGACCTTTCTGACTCCTCGAGGTCGGTGTCGGAGGTAAGAGACTCATCCTGTGAATCTACATGCTTCCTCTTGCATGTCCTCTTCCGAGGGTGGCTCCTTAGAAGGGTGTTCCGGGGAGGTCTCAGAAGAGTGGGGGCTACCAGCCGGGGGATCCTGAGGCTGCGGGTCTCTGCTGTATAGAGAGGAAGTAGGTGCTGAAATGGAGATCGGTGTCCGAGGGGGAAGAGTGTCGGTACCCCTGGGTGGAGCTGATGATCGGGACAGCACACTCCTCATCTCGAAGGCCGACGTCCCTGGCTCCGAAGACCTCCCTGGCTCTGTGGAGATGGAGGAAGTCATCAGCTCCAGAGCCATCGGCTCTGCGATAGATGTAGGGTCAAAGCTCACCCTAGCCGATGCACCGACAGGGAGACTCAGAACCGACTGGGGAGCTTCGGCTCCTAGACACCACTGATGGCAATGAAAGTGTCAGAGCGGAACTCTGCTCAGAGACAGTCTCGGGGAGAGCTGGAACTGAGGGTTCCACAACCAGCGGTACCGAGCACACTAGCTCTGAAAGCCCAGATCGGCTCGGAGGAGGAACCACAGAAGGGGAAATGGACTCAAGTGGCTCCGGGACCGACTGGGTCAGAGCCAACAGCATTTTGGGTAAGGCAGACAACTTCAGGAGTCTCAGCACTACTCTCTCCACATCTTCTTCTGATAGGCTCCTGGAAGATCTGAAAGACAGTGTGGGAGATCTAGACTTCTGTAAAACAGGGGGTCTTAAAGTTGGGGAGACCAGTAAAGGATCTCTGGACAGGCTCCGATGTCTGTTATCAGTGGTCGGCTCTGAACTGCCTGGGGCCGGCACTGTAGTCATAGTAGGTACGCCCTCGATCGGTTCTGAAATTAGTGGAGCCAAGGAAGGAGAAGACTTGTCTGGTTTTGACATTTTGGGAGGCGTTCCGAAGCACCGGATGGCGCCGAGGAATGCCTCTTGGAAGGTTTAGCCTTTTCTTTTTTGGATCCATGCGATTAAGACGAGGAAGACGAACTGGCCAAGTCTTCCTCAAAAGAAGGCTTAAGGAGACCATTTAATATTAATTTATTCTTCTACTCCTGTAATACCCTGGCAATGAAAGAATGGCAAAACAAACATGTTTCTTGTAAATGGATGGCTCCGAGGCAGTACACACAGTTACTGTGGCCATCGGTAATAGAAATCTTCTGCGGGCATTTCACACATTTTTTAAACCCCAAGGGTTTATGATCTTTTGCCTCTTTAGACATGGCACTGAAGATGTAGCAAAAAGACACTAGCTAAATACACAGAGAGGACTAGGTCCTCTAACTTAAACGGGCCTAGACCTGGGTAGAGAAGAAAGGGAGAAACCTAGGTCCTCTAACTCAAACAGACCTAGAAAAGAGAATAGTAAGGTCAGAAACTACCAACTATACGGACACACACACACGCACACACAAGGTAGAGGCCTCTATACAAATTCTATGCCGTAGAATCAAAAAGGGTTGAAAAGTTAAGAACCCTTATAAACTAAAGGTAAATATCCGACAATAACTCGGCAGATTACTCTAAAATTAACTTAGCTAAGCTAATAATTCTGCACACTACAGAAAAATATATACAGAATGATAAATTGAGTGCAACGCGTGTCTTAACAGCACTAATTATAAAACTTTATCAACTACCAATGTCTAAGCTAATCTAGCACAGTAAATAACAACTAGGGGCAAACGTCCATCAAAAAGAACCAAACTGGCACACAGGATACCAGGGAGAACAACACGGCCAACAGCCAACCAGTTCTCAACAATAATACACTAAATAAAAGAAGAAAGGTATTTGAGCAGACTAAACTACTCTAACAATAGTAAAACACTAGCAAAGGCTATATAACTTGAAAAGTTAAGCTGCAATACAGAAAAAGTAGCAAAATGTGTTAAACTTAGCCACAGCCAAGAAGCACATCTGAACTCATCGAAATGGCAAATGAGATCTGGGGATTGTACTGGTGCATCATGGGATAACTACCTAGCCACAAGCCAACTAGAAGACTTTGAGCTTGCTAATAAGCTGAGTTGGAGCCGAGGATCGGCTCCAAACCCATATGTAAGAATGAAGGCGAGACAGGACTACAGAACATTTCATATTTCCCTTCCAGATAACATAACCACCACAGAATCATAGGATCATATGAGGTTACTAGGCTAACAGCCCCAGGGTCCTTACAAGCCTAGCCAAGTTCAGTCAGTGTTCCCAAGGGTGTCTGGTTCTAGCAGACACTAAAATCAGCACCTATTGCCCCGTCCAAGAGGGACACAGGTGGAACTATTGGGGTGAGTTTCAGGTTACCAATCCAATCATCCAAATTGTGCTTAGATAAAGCTAACAAGGGGCTTTGTTTAACATGAATAGGAAGCACTAGGAAGCCTTAAACTGATACAAGCACTCAACTCTCCTTGTTAATAAGGAGAAATTAATCGTAGGCACTAAACAGCCTATAATTGCAAAGTACCTTGCTAAGGCAAGGGAAAACAGCTCCTGTACTTTACAAAAAAAGCACCAAACCAGACATGTCCAAGGATCAGCTTCCGGTGATTTCTCCTATCCACCTGGTGAATCTGGGCATACTGGGGCAATGCAGCAATGCCTCATGTACACAGACAACCCTCTCCTCCTACCACCCAACACTACAACCTATAAGAGATGCACTTACATAGCTGAACTGGAAGCAAAGTCCTCTCCACCCAAGATTGTGCTAGACAGTCAAGAGGAGAAGGTTAAAACCCACACAACACCTCAAGCAACACATAGCCCTTCAAAACCCACACCACCAACATAGGTTCATAGGTTCATAGATTATTACTAGGCTAACTGCCCTTGTGGTCATTTTAAGCCTAGCCAACTACCCCATGTGAGAATCAAACCCTGCACCTTGTGTTTGTAAGGTAAACACCTTAACCATTATGCCAACCTTCCTTCCCTAGCAACATTAAATCCACATATGCGGAGTTCCTTAACTGCAATCTGCCCAAGCAACAAGGACCTTCGAAGCTGAAATGCAAACAAACACCAATCACAACTAAAATGTCACACAGCTCACTGATATCCCACTCACCTGGCTGAACAAGGAGAAAATTACAGTCAAAGTGGGACAGGTGGTAACCCTACACCACTGTAACAGGTACAAGCATGCAAATCTTGAAAGTAATGCTACTCAATGCTAGAAGTCTAAACCTCAAAATGCACTCTCTCGAGGCTCTCCTAAAAATGGAGAACATCGATATCTATGCAGTAACTGAGACCTGGTTCAAGGCTCCAGAGGGCACCCCTCCATTACCAGGCTACAACTCTTACCACACTTTTTGGCCACCAAACCAGGACCGAAACACTAAAGGTGGAGGAGTGTCCATATTCACCAAGGATATTCACACCACTAGGCTAGTTGCCCAACACAATGCGTCTGAAATTCTCCAGGTGCAACTAACACTAGGTAAGACTGCAATCCAAACTTTAGCTTGCTACAGATCCCCTATCATGCCCCAAAATTCTCACTACACCTTTTGAAACATACTGGAAAATACTAAGATACAACCAAACACCCTAATACTGGGAGATTTCAACTAACCTGCCATTAATTAGGAAAACTATTCATGTACCAACACCTTTGCCCAACGGTTCTTGGAATTCATAAATTCCAACGCCCTGGATCAACTAATCCATAGTCCCACCAGAGGCTCCAATATCCTAGACCTGGTTATTACCAACATGGGAAATCGATGCTCCACACCTATGGTCACCCCGTCATTGGCCAGGTCTGACCATAAGCTAATCACCCTTAACATCCACATCCCACCCCCACCCCCCAGTAAGGAAACCTCCATAAAGAACTTCTCCAAAGCCAACTTCATGCTACTCAAGTCAGAAGTGACAAACGTCATGACACCCATGCAGATGGGAACTGAAAGTTCGTCTGCTGAATCCTACACTATGGCACTGTATGACCACAACCGCCCATGCATGAATCGTGCCATCCCAAATAGAACCAAGATGCTTTCCTCCAAAAAAAGGAAGCCAATCTGGTGGTCCCCTGCCGTAAACAAACTTTACAACAAAAGGAAAAAACTGTTGCAGAAAAGAGGAAAATCCCAGGATGCAAAAAACTCCCTTACCAGCTCAGTAAGAAGCTGAGATCCCTCATAAAATCCTCCAAAGCTAGTTATGAAAATAAAATTGCCAAAGATTCCAAAGACAGCCACAAGGTATTCTATAACTATGTCAAGAATCTAAATGGCAGTGCTCAGATCTGCGCTGAGCTAACACAGAATGGCATTAAATATTCTGATAACAAAAACATGGTAGAGCCAGCAGACAGTGGACAGAAATCCGTTTATTGATGGAGGATGGAGAAAAACAAACCGGTTTCGGCCTTTAGGCCTTCCTCAGTGTCTGCATTTGTTACAAAATGTCACAACCTTATATATAGCAAGTGGTCTGGTGCCACCTAGAGTCCATGAACAAAATTACATCACATATATTTCACATATATTCATTTAGACCAGGGGAAAAGAGTGCACCCAATTTTATAATCCATTTCTTTTCCATTTTGTTTAATAGTCCATGCCAACCTGATTTGTTACGTGTATTCTGTTGAATAATATCAATCACAGTAAATCTAAACTTGGCCCGGGGATGTTTTATTGTATGTTTATATAGTGCATTGGTTGGTTTAGCAGTCCTAATGTCGCTAAGGAGTTCTGAAATCCTACATTTTACACACCGGGAGGTTTGTCCTACATAAAAGGCTGAACAGCTGCATGATGCCAAATAAATCACCCAATCTGACTTGACAATTGGCAAAAAATTTAATCTGAAAAACTTCACCAGTATTTCTGCTTGTGAATTCCTTGGTTTTGAACATATTATTACAGTGTGAACAATGTCCACATGGGAAGCATCCCACTAGAGGGCCACCTTCTAAGGTTATTTGTTTAGATGAATTCTCATTCCTGTTAATGTGTTTGTAATGATTAAAAAAGGATCCCATGTTCCGACCCCGTCTGTAAGAAAAGTGACATCTGTCATCCAGTATGGCCCTAAGCTTATCTGCTAACAATATGTTCCAATGCCTCTGTACACAGTTGATGATAGCATCAGTATTTCTCCCATATGTGGTGACCAATCTAATTTGGGAATTAGATTTCTGTTTGTTCTCCCTATATTGTAGCAAATTCTCCAGATTTGTATTGGTAGCAAATCGTCTACCCTGAGCAATGTCACCTTTTTGATACTCACGGTTCTGAAACCTTATAGATAAATCTGACGCATAGGTGGAAAATGTCCTTTCCTCTGAGCAAATCCTCCTAAGGCGGAGAAATTGTGACTTTGGAAAGTTTCTGCAAATATCAGGTGGATGAAAGCTGGAGGCATGGAGCAAGGAGTTGTATTGTGGGTATTTCCGATAAATTTCTGTTGTTAGTGTATGATCTGCATTCTTTGTGACTAAGACATCCAAAAAGGTAAGTAATCTGATTTTTGTCATAAGTTATCGTGAATTCAATACCCCATTTGTTTTCATTCAAATAAGTGACAAACTCCTTGAGATAGACAATGTCAGATCTCCATACCATCCAGCAATCATCCAAATACCTCCTCCATATATCAATCTCATCCATGTAGATGTTGTGTGCCCTATCATAGATAATTTGGTCTTCAACATAGGCCATAAAAAGATCCGCATATATAGGGGCAAAAGAAGCCCCCATGGCAGTGTGGTCTGTAGATAACATTCATTCCCATAAAATATCACATTCTTACTTAATACATGCAACGACAAGCAAAGTAACAATGTATTGAAGCCAGGGGGATATAGTTCTGACTTCGTCAACCAATACTTCAATGCATCTAGGCCTGCCCAATGGGGGATGTTGGTATATAATGCAGAAAAATCTTTTCCCCTGGACTAAATGAATATATGTGAAATATACGTGATGTAATTTTGTTCATGGACTCTAGGTGGCACCAGACCACTTGCTATATATAAGGTTGTGACATTTTGTAACAAATGCAGACACTGAGGAAGGCCTAAAGGCCGAAACTGGTTTGTTTTTCTCCACCCTCCATCAATAAACGGATTTCTGTCCACTGTTTGCTGGCTCTACCATGTTTTTGTAGTCTTCTGATGTTTCTGAGCCATGCAATAGCCGTACGTGCAGAGGGCTGAGTGATTTCTCCTTGGATTTACTCCTTTGCTGTTGGTCGGTGGTGTGTTGTTATTTTTAGGATTTTTATCTATGGATGGATGGTCTTTTGGGTCGTTCGTGTCACTTAGATGACATAAACCTTCACTATATTGCCTGGGGAACTTGTACTTGGCGATTTTTTGCAGAACTGGTCTGCACAGAGGAAATATAATTAATGGGTGCATCGAATACATAGTTCTGAATACGGCAACAGGTACTGTACTTTTACAAAACATCTTTGGCCCTTTTTTTGTGCTTCAAACATGGCACCTGACAAGTGTTAACCTATGCAACTTAGATTGTGGTAATGAACATTGGCCTAACAAGTCCTATAATTATTTGTGTATACGTGCTTAACATCGGTGTTTAATGTGAACTACTGGGACTGTTGTCAACGTGGGCATAGAAACGGAAAGTCCGGATATGTAAACGGAGGTTCATTCGACTTGTTATACCCCTTTGGTTCGCTGCTATAAGATTTTTAGGACTTTTACGGCTGACAAGGTTTTGAAGATTATTCTCATACGCGGTTTACCACAGTGCTTAATGTAAACTATTGGGCTCATCTCAAGGTGAGGAAAGAAACAGAAGGTCGTGTTATTTAAAGCAGATGCCCTTTCTTATTTTACAAACATCTGCTTGACTTTGCTGATACAATTTTGTCTTTTCAAGGCCAAACAAGTGATTTAAAATATATTTTTTCATCAGTGGTTAACAACAGTGCTTATTGTGAATTATTGTGACTCTCTTAATGTGGTTATACCAATGGAAGGTCATGACACTATGAGCGGATACTTTTTCATTTTATGACACCTGCTTGGTTTTGTTGATAATTTGGACTATTAGCTTAAACTAGAATTTTACAAACAACACATCCAAGTTCTTTGGACTTTCATTCAACCTTTTGGTTTCTTTGCAAGAGTCTATGTAAGATTGGAATATCAAGATGGGATTTATGTGAAACTTTCGGGATTGTTTGAACATGGGTATTTTATGGCAGATTGAGATACTATATGTGAGGTCTTTTGGATTTGCAATACCCGTTGGATATTGCTGTTATAATCTTGGACGTTTGGACTTTACCTACCAAATAATATATGCGGATGTATGGGCTCTCACACTACTTTTGTTTCTATATGCAACACTGAACAATAATGTTAAGACCATAGCTGCACCTAATTGTTTATATGTCTACATGTTCACATGTGAGTGAGGGATATTTATAAATAGACCATTTACCCAATCCATTTACTTATCCAGACTAAGGACCGATTTTTGATCTAGGATAGTCTCAAACATACCTGTACATTTTGTAGTGATTCAGGATTATATACTATAAGGAAGGCATTTATTTATATCAAAGAAGGCATTCATTATATATTTACACTATCAGACATTCAGGATCATCATTCTAGAAGGTAGACTCTTAGTTCATTCTGAAGGTATCTTAGGACAATTTTACTCTATCTGATATCCCTACTACATTAGGACTTATTAAGTACTGTATATAAATATTTTAGGTTGAATCCTGATACATACAAGGAATATAACAATTGGGTTGCATTCAGTACTGTTGCAATTCTTATTCTGTGGGTCCATCCATGGTTTATTAGTTGAACAGATAGTGGATGTCCCAAGTTTTTAGAGCTTCCCAGTTCTTGGTGTAAGGGAAGGTCCTGTTCAGGATAAGGTGGTTCCTCTGATGTAGACATGGTCCTGTTTTCCTTCCCTGTTAAGGATTCTTATTTTTCCTTCAGCTGAGGTCCCTTCAGTTCCTTTGGACAATATAATAAATCTATATACTATTAAACAATACTGGATGGTCGCATGTTGCTTTTCATTTTGGAACTCAGTACTGTATTTTATATACAGGGACTGTTATTGTTCCTCCAATTCTAATTGACAACTATAAGTTGGTGTGAACATAGCACTTGAAATAGGGGTTGATTAGGACTCATTCATTATAGTAGCTATTATTGTTCACATCCTTAGGATCTAAACATATACTTTTCCTGTATATACATTATATTGACAGGGGCCTGTTTAGTCCTCACACCTAAGGATATCATATTCCTATAGATTTTTCAGTGGGGACCAGGCACTGTTAAAGTACTGTTGGTGACTGACCTTGTAGTGGTTTTGATATCATTTATTATGGATCTTACAGATCTATTGAGGGGCCTTTCAGCTGATAGGGATGATTTAGCAGCCTTTGGGCTTACTAATTTGGGGGAAGGTAACAACAGGGAAGCCTCTGTAACAACTAACAGTTGTGAAATATCATTCCATAAACTGAATAAAAGTATGAGGAAATTAAGGGCTAATGTGTGGCATGCCAAACTTTTCAAAGCCTACTTAGCTAAAGATATATCACCCAGGGGACTGAGGGTAAAGATACAACCACTTGTCTCCGAAGCAGATTCTATATTATTGGAACAATGGACAGATGCTCAACACAAATCATCAATGGAATTTGTCAAAATTTTATCAGCATATTATGATAGGACCATAGACAAACACATAATAGAAATTACCGATATGTGTAATGACATCAGTAAATTTGAAGGTCAAGAGGGCTATACAAATAACCTCCAGAAATTGGGACAGGTCCTTCTCAGCCTTGAACAGACATTAAAGGACAAGAAAATGGGCAAATTTCATTGGGACTTAAGTGATTATGAAGGGGGGCACCCGTTTTCTAGTAACAAACAGGTTAGTTCTGAGCCTTCCCACAGGAAGGTTAATAAAAGGAAAAGACACAGATCTATCTTGAAAAAAATCAAATACATCAAGTTGTGACGAATCAGATGAGGACTCCTCAACCACTTTAGAGTCCACTACCCAACACTCTGCTGAATCACCAGTATCCAAAAGGAGAAATTCTTTGATCCCTTTAGCCAAAGGTACAAACGGGGTGGGAGGAAACATAGGGGTGGAAAACATGGTAGATCTATTGACACTGATTGTTCAGAAATGAATAATGTGCTAAACATTTTATCTACCACATTGTCCACAACACAAATACAAATTCTTAATAAAGGACTTAATTTCATTCCTGTTTTTTTTATCTCTGAAGATTCATTTGCTAGTGATATTTCTGAGTTTTGTCGATTACTTAACTTGAAATTATTTTTTCAGACAGAAGATAATTCAGGCAATAATGCAAGATTTAAATATCATAAATCGACTTTTATTCCACCAATGCATCCAAATGTATCCATGTTCTATAATTCCACTCTCAAAGATTTACACTTCAATTTTAAGGATATTCATGTAAAACAGAGCAATGTATCCAGGAAGGAGATGGATACAATCATTGAAATGGCTAATAACAAGAACTTAGTAATACTGTCAGCAGACAAAGGGGGTGCCATTGTAGTACAGGACTGGTCATCATATAATTCTGAAGCTATGCCTCAGTTATCAGACAATAGATACTATACACACATGGTGATCGATTCTACACCAGGATTTAAAAAGAAAATAGATGAATTCTTACAACTAGCTAGAGAGGAAGGTATTATAACACAAGATACTCAATACCATCTTACTGTATCTGATCCCTCCAATCAATACATTTATTTCCTCCCTAAGATTCACAAGGATCCTATACATCCACCAGGTCGACCGATTGTTTTGGGTAGAGGTTCCATCACTGAACCATTATCTCACTTCCTCACATTACACCTTAAGCCTTTGCTACAATATGTAAGAGCAAGAATACAGGATACCACTGAATTCCTCCGCATTATAGCAGATATGCAGCTTGAAGAAGGGTGGTATTTGTGTACTTTGGATGTTTCTGCATTATATACCAACATCCCCCATTGGGCAGGCCTAGATGCATTGGAGTATTGGTTGACGAAGTCAGAACTATATCCCCCCCTGGCTTCAATACATTGTTACTTTGCTTGTTGGAGCATGTATTAACTAAGAATGTGATATTTTATGGGAATGAATGTTATCTACAGACCAAAGACACTGCCATGGGGGCTTCTTTTGCCCCTATATATGCGGATCTTTTTATGGCCTATGTTGAAGACCAAATTATCTATGATAGGGCACACAACATCTACATGGATGAGATTTATATATGGAGGAGGTATTTGGATGATTGCTGGATGGTATGGAGATCTGACATTGTCTATCTCAAGGAGTTTGTCACTTATTTGAATGAAAACAAATGGGGTATTGAATTCACGATAACTTATGACAAAAATAAGATTACCTTTTTGGATGTCTTACTCACAAAGAATGCAGATCATACACTAACAACAGAAATTTATCGGACATACCCACAATACAACTCCTTGCTCCATGCCTCCAGCTTTCATCCACCTCATATTTGCAGAAACATTCCAAAGTCACAATTTCTCCGCCTTAGGAGGATTTGCTCAGAGGAAAGGACATTTTCCACCTATGAGTCAGATTTATCTATAAGGTTTCAGAACCGTGGGTACCAAAAAGGTGACATTGCTCAGGGTAGACGATTTGCTACCGATACAAATCGGGAGAATTTGCTACAATATAGGGAGAACAAATAGAAATCTAATTCCCAAATTAGATTGGTCACCATATATAGGAGAAATACTGATGCTCTCATCAACTGTGTACAGAGGCATTGGAACATATTGTTAGCAGATAACAAGCTTAGGGCCATACTGGATGACAGATGTCACTTTTCTTACAGACGGGGTCAGAACATGGGATCCTTTTCTAATCATTACAAACACATTAACAGGAATGAGAATTCATCTAAACAAATAACCTTAGAAGGTGGCCCTCTAGTGGGATGCTTCCCATGTGGACATTGTACACACTGTAATAATATGTTCAAAACCAAGGAATTCACAAGCAGAAATACTGGTGAAGTTTTTCAGATTAAATTTTTCGCAAATTGTCAATCAGATTGGGTGATTTATTTGGCATCATGCAGCTGTTCAGCCTTTTATGTAGGACAACCCTCCCGGTGTGTAAAATTTAGGATTTCAGAACACTTTAGCGACATTAGGACTGCTAAACCAACCAATGTGCTATATAAACATACAATAAAACATCCCCGGGCCAAGTTTAGATTTACTGTGATTGATACTATTCAACGGAATACACGTAACAAATCAGGTTGGCATGGAATATTAAACAAAATGGAAAAGAAATGGATTATAAAATTGGGTGCACTCTTTTCCCCTGGTCTAAATGAATATATGTGAAATATATGTGATGTAATTTTGTTCATGGACTCCAGGTGGCGCCAGACCACTTGCTATCTATATATATATATATATATATATATATATATATATATATATATAAGGTTGTGACATTTTGTAACAAATGCAGACACTGAGGAAGGCCTAAAGCCGAAACCGGTTTGTTTTTCTCCATCCTCCATCAATAAACGGATTTCTGCCCACTCTTTGCTGGCTCTACCATGTTTTTGTAGTCTTCTGATGTTTCTGAGCCGTGCAATAGCCGTACGTGCAGAGGGCTGACTGATTTCTCATTAAATATACTGATCCCAAGGATATTGCCAATATCCTGGCAGATCAATTCAGTGTCAACTTCACCCCCCCTCTCACCCCCTAAACGGCTCATCTCAATACCAACAGACTGCCAAATTCCGGTAATCACGACCACACAGGTAAAAAATGCACTCTCCAAAGCTAAGAATACAGCATCCATGGGACCAGACGACATCCCAGGCTGTGTACAACATGAACTACAAAATGAACTGGCACCTCACCTAAGTGCCATGTTTAATCATAGCCTCACCTCAGGCTTTGTGCCCAATGAGTGGCGCACAGCTACAGTTATCCCACTCCACAAGGGGGGATCCACTTTGGATCCCGGGAATTATTGTCCCATCAGTCTGACGAGCCTGATCTGCAAAGCCATGGAACGCATTATCATGGAACTTATAAACAAAGACATTGGCAACCTTCAAACACTGGACCCTACCCAGTTTGGTTTTGTAAAGGGATGATCTTGTCTCCTGAATCTGACTGACATCTTTGAATCAGTCTCCAGAGCTGTGGATGAGTTTAAGGTGGTCCACACAGTCTATATGGACCTCGGCAAGGCCTCTGACACCATCCCCCACTCGGGAATCAGATAAACTTACTAAGCTGGGCATTAATCCCTACGTCACTTGATGGGTTGCCAACTGGCTTACTGACAGAACCCACACTGTAAAAGTAGCCGACTCAAAATCCAGCTCCAGACAAGTGGCAAGCGGAGTACCTCAGTGTTCAGTCCTGGGACCGCTCTTGTTTGGCATCTACTTCTCTGAAGTACAGGCCAGCATTAAACAACTCTGGCTAACAAAGTTCGCAGATGACTGCAAACTGGGAGCCATTATTGAATCCCCAAATGATGTGGATAGTCTACAAAAGAGCCTTACAGAAACAGATGCTTGGTGCCAGAGCCATGGGCTCAAGCTCAATGCCAAGAAATGTATAGTTATCCCCTTTGGGAAAAACCATGTACCCATGAATTACCACATAAGTGACAATACACTAAACACTGAAAGTGTTTTAAGGGACTTAGGGACACAGGTGGACAGTGGTCTCACCTTCAATAACCACACAGCCACAACAGTCAGGAAATCCTTCCATGTGGCACACCTCATCACTAAGGGCTTTTCATCCAGAAAAAAGGAGGTCATTGTCCAACTGTACTCATCCCTCATTAGACCCATTATACAGTACAACGCCCCATTTTGTATGTACCTAACAAGACATCTGTAACAACTGGAAAGGCCACAGACATACCTCACTAAATGAATCACAGGCCTAAAGCAGATGCCCTATGCTGACCGTCTAAAAAACTCAAGCTATACTCTGTCACATATCATCTGTGCTTAACATACGAGGCCATGTCAAACCCAGTGCTGTTGGACATGCAACACTTAAAGAAATCCCAATCCCTCAGAGCCACATGCTACAGGGATCTAAACTTTGTCATCACAATAACCAAAACATGCTAGAGGGATAGGTTCCTGTCACAGAGACTCCCCATACTCTGGAATAGACTGCCCATACATGTCAAGCTGAGTGCCTCTTTGGCCCTCTTCAAAAGGAACCTTGAAGATTGGATGGGAGATAGGAAATGCACCCCAGGGATCACGTAAGTCGCCCTGCTAGACAGGGGACCAGGGAAGTAAATAGTGTGGGAAGAAACATCCAGCGAATTGTTATGGCCAGGCTTGTATAGGCCCTAGGGCCGATAGCCTAGTACCAACCTAGGAACCTATGATAAAGAAAGGTTTTCAGAATGGTTATTCAGCAGAATATCTGGGGCAAAAGAAAAGAGGAGTACTTATATTAATTGTAAGAGGAGCTCTAATAGTGATAGAAGAGGATAAAAGATAATAATGGAAGATACAGTACTATGGGCCTACTAGCTAGGGAGGACTACATTGGCATAGATTTACATCCCCCCTATAACTGCTATAATAGAGCTTAAGAAAATTCTGGGGGAAATAGTCAGCTTTCAGCAAGGAATATTACTTGTAGGTGGAGACTGGAATTTGGTTTGCAACAGTGAAGAATTGTCTGGGGTGCCTAGAAGGTAAAATATAACAAAGGAGGGTAGATTTTTGAAGAAATTTATGAAAATGTTTGGCATGGAAGATGTTAATTTAATACTAGGAGTTCGGAGTGAATTTACATATTACTCAATGAGATACAAAAACTGAGCTAGGCTAGATACATTTTATATCTCACAGGAACATGTGCATTTAATTGAAGGTCTTGAAACTCACCCAATAACTATTTCAGATCATGCACCAATAATAACTAAAATAAATATGCAAGGTAATGAAATACAAATGAGACACTGGCGCTTTCCCATCTATCGGTTGAAAAGAGAGGAATTTAAGGAATGGGTTGTGGAATTATTTCAGGAGCCTCCAGAGAAGATAAAATTATCTTCTGAAAACATAGCTAAAGAGTGAGATAAAATCAAAGTGGAGTTAAAAACCAGGTTGAAAGAAAGATATGGTTAAACAGTAACAAGAATTATTTAAAGGGACTGGCAAATGTTAAATTATTCATAGGTTCATAGGTTCATACTAGGCTATCTGCCCTAGGGCATTTATAAGCCTAGCCAGAGTGTGTCTGGCTTTCGCCACCCATTTCAAATTAATTTTGCTATGCCCTTTTTCGAGGTTAGTATACTGTGCCTCTGTCTAACAGTGACACAGAAGTGATACCCGGGGTAAACCTACGATCTCCCATCCACTCATCAAGATTCCTCTTGAAGAGAGTCAATGAGGGACTCTGCCTAACCTGGACTGGGATTTTATTCCAGAGTGAAGGGAGCCTCTGGGTTATGAATCTGTCCCTCCAGCATATCCTATTTATTTCAGTGCTGAGGTTCAAGTCTCTCGAGCGCGTAGCTTGATGGGATTTGGATTTTCTGAGGTGTAGCACGTCCATTAATTCCGGGTTGGACATGGCTTTATACGTCAGGCACAGATCGCCTCTGAGCAACCGGTAGGCCACTGAGTAGAGCTGGAGTTTCTTTAACTGGGCAGCATATGTCATCTGTTTGAGCCCTATGATCCTCTTGGTGAGGTACTTTTGGGGTCTTTCCAGTTGCTGCAGGTGTCTGGTAAGGTACATCCCAAAAGGGGCATTGTACTCAATTATGGGCCTGATGAGGGATGAGTAAAGAGGCACGATGACCTCCCCTGATCTTGATGTGAATCCCTTCATGATTAGGTGGGCTATATAAAATGTTTTTCTAACCACTTTGGCCACGTGGTTGTCAAATGAGAGATTGCTATCAACTTGGGTCCCCAGGTCCCTAATTACTTCTTCTGTACTTAATGGATTACCACCTATGTGGTTATTTGTGGGCACTTTGTTTTTGCCAAAGGGGATGACTATACACTTTTTGGCATTTAGCTTGAGGCCATGGCTCTGGCACCAGTTGTCTGTTTCTATGAGGCCCTTTTGGAGGATGCTTGTGTCGGCTGGAGAGTCGATTATGGCGCCCAGTTTGCAGTCACCTGCGAACTTAGTCAGCCACAGTCCTTCCGTGTTGGCCTATACCTCCGAGAAATATATACCGAACAAGAGAGGTCCCAGGACTGAGCCTTGGGGGATGCCACTTGTAACTGGTTTGGAGTCTGACATGGCTCCAGCAATTCTAACCATGTGGGTTCTGTCCTTGAGCCAGTTTACAACCCATCTAGTGACATAGGGGTTTATATTTAAGCTGGTGAGCTTATCTATAATGCCTGAGTGGGGTATTGTATCGAAGGCTTTTGCGAGGTCCAGGTAGGCTGTGTGGACCACCTTCACCTCGTCAATGGCCTTCGTGACTGTTTCAAAGAAATCAACCAGGTTTAAGAGGCAGGATCTGCCCTTAACAAAGCCGAACTGGGTAGGATCCAGTGTCTGTAGGTCCCCAATATCTTTATTTATGAGGTCCATGATGATCCTTTCCATAGCTTTGCAGACCAAGCTAGTCAGGCTTATGGGGCGATAGTTTCCAGGATCCACTGAGGCACCACCTTTGTGGAGAGGGACCACTGTTGCTGTACGCCACTCTTTGGGTACATATCCTGTAGTAAGGCTGAGATTGAACAGTAGTTTTATGTTTGGGTTTAGCTCTTCTTGGAGTTCATGTAGGACGCAGCCCGGGACACCGTCTGGTCCCATTGATGCTGTGTTTTTTGCTTTGAAGAGGGCAGCTCTTACCTGAGCATCTGAGATGTCAGGGAGGCAGCACTCTGCTGGGATAAATATTTGCCCTTTTGGTGGGGAGGGGAGTTTCGCTGAACCTGTCAGCTAGGATGTTGGCAATGTCTGTGGGTTCGTGTATTTTTGTCATTTTGCACTAATTCTGAGCATATCTGGGAATTCCCACCCAGGTTCCTAACATAACTAAAGAAAGTCTTGTGATTATCCTTAGTGTCCTGTGCAATTTTTCTCTCGAAGCTGGCCTTAGACGATTTTATGAGTGCCCGTAGTTTTTTGCTAATACTGATCAGAGATGCCTTCCCTTTTTGGGATTTTGCTCTATCATGTAGTAGCTTCCTCCTTCTATTGTATAGTTTGTTTATGGCTGGGGTCCACCAGACAGGACGTCTGCCTTTGGAGGATTGGGTCTTGGTTTTATTTGGGATTGCATGATCCATGCATTCCTGAAGGTGTTCATAGAATGCGTTTATAAAGGATTCTGCAGTCTGGGCCATATTTTTCACAGGCCCGGGGACTTTGAAGGATTCCACCTCGGTTTTTAGGAGTGTGAAATTTGCTTTAGAGAAGTTTTTCACTGTGGTTTTCAGGGCAGGGGGTGGAGTCAGGATGTGAATATCCAGTGAGATTAGTTTATGGCCTGATCTTACCAGTGAGGGATACACTTCTGGTCTGGAGCATAGAGTCCCCATGTTGGTGATGATCAGGTCCAGTATGTTTTCCCCTCTTGTGGGAGTGGTAACAAGTTGTTCCATAGCATTTGAGTTTATAAATTCTAGGAACCTTTGGGCTAGGGTGTTGGAGCTAGAGTAATGCTCCTAGTCTATGTTTGGGTAGTTGAAGTCGCCCAATATAATGGTGTTTGCAGAGGCCTTCATATTTTCCAGTGTTCTCAGGAAGGCCGAGTGGGTTTCCTGGGTTTGGGAGGGTGGTCTTTAGCAGGCTATAAACTGGAAGGCAGTTTTACCCACTGTTAGTTGCACATGGATAGTCTCTGATGCTTCGTGCTGTGCCACCAACCTGGAGGTGTGGGTATCTTTGACGAATATTGGTACTCCCCCTCCTTTTGTAGTACGGTCCAAGTTTTGGGGCCAAAACGCATGGTATGAGGTATAACCTGGTAGTGCTGGGGTGCTCTCTGGAGCTTGAACCAGGTTTCTGTTATTGCACAGATATCAATGTTCTCCATGCTAAGGAGAGTTTCGAGTGCGTGCATCTTGAAGTTTAGACTTCTGGCATTGAGTAGCATTACTCTTAGTTTCTTATCCCTTGTGATACCTATAGAGTTGGGTTTGTCTTTTGAGCCTTGCCTAAAAAAGGCACTATGGGGGTAGCAAGAGCCTTTGCCAATATCCGAAAGCCCAGGGGTGACAGGTGCAAGCCGTCCCTAGCGAAGCATCGTGGCTTGTCGAGCATGTCATCCCAGGCTGACAGGCATTGGATCCCCTTTGAATGACACCAATACTTAAGCCAATTGTTGAAATTGATCATCTTGTCTTCATATTGTGGCATCATTCTTGGTGAGGGTAAGATGCCACTCAAGGTCAAGGTCATACTGGCCTGGGCTACATGCTCAGAGAGTTCCTCTATGTATGTCTCTTTTCATGTAGTCCAGGGAGGTACGTCTCAGGTCATTCACACCAGCATGGACAATGACTGAGTCATATTTGTACTTGCCTTGGAGTGACCTGAGTGCTTGTGTTATGTGGCGCATCCTAGCACCCGACAGGCAGCTCACCGTGACCTTCTCCTTGTTCAGCCTGGTAAGCGGGATGTTAGTGTGCCTGACGATAGAGTCACCTATTACAAGTGTATCAGGTGTGTTGTTTGGCCTTAAGGGCTGTGACTGTTCGGCACACTGGCTTTGTGAGCTATGTGTTGCACGAGTTTTGTTTTGGGGTAGCGGCTGCTTGGGTGTCTGCTTTGGAGGTCTCTGCTGCTTAGGCAGATTTTTATTTAGAGCTTCCGAGTATGTTTTTGTATGTTTATGTGTTTGGTTTGCTGTCATGGTAGGTTTATGTGAGATTGGAATTGTAGTGAGTGTGGTTTCCTTCTCCTCCTGACTGGTTTCGCCAGTACTGAGTTGAGAGAGCTTAGCCTCCAGTATGGCTATATGGTTGCATCTCTCACATGTGTTGGAATTTGTTGGGAGGAGGAGAGGGTTGTCTTTGTACATGAGGCAGTTGTAACATTGCCTCAAGATTCCCAGATTCACCAGCTGGACCGGAGAGGAGATTGACAACTGAGCTTTGGACATGCTAGAATAGTATTGGGAATTCCTTTATAATTGAAAAAAAGGGCCAATGGGGAACAAGGTACTCAAGGGGAGTTTGTGAGGGTGTAGTGCTTTTAATATTTTAGTGCTGACTTATATAATTGCTTTAGTGAGCAAGTGCCAGGTAACTTAAATGCAATGTGTTTCAGGTAACTTAAATGCAAAAACGACAAACAGTAACTTTTTTTCAAGTGAAACAAAGAAATAAGTACAGTAAGCAATGCAGATATCACTAGGGATCCACAGAAGCGCTGAAAAGCCGCGTTTTAGGTGGAATTAGCATTTCAGGGAAATAAGCAAACAAACAACAAGCATACAAATAAAGCTAGATTCAGCAAGCCTGGATCTAGTCTATGCTACAGCAAACAAGGTGTACCAATTTCAGTAAGAAACAGTTCAAATATGCAGGCACTATAAGCCTTTAACCAGAAATTTCCAGCTCAGAAGGGCAGAGTCCAGCCTCTCCTACCACAAGAGTGCAGACCACGAACCTTCTTAATGTAAAATAACTGGCCTGAAGCCCAAGTGCTTAAACCAGAACTAATACACTTTTAGAATAACAGACACTGAGCCCTCAATCAGCAGTTCACAACTTAGAAGGATGTAAGCTATCTGTCCTGCCACCACAGTGCAGGCCACAAACCTTCATAATGTAAAACAACTGGTCTGAAGCCCAAGTGCTTAATCCAAAAGACTTAGAATTATAGCTACACTTTAATCAAGTTACTACCAAGCAGTAATAAATACAATTGAATACTTTAAAGAATGCCTGGATTAGTGCTCAAGTTATACAAACAAAGCTAGATTCAGTAGACCTAGATCTAATCTATGCTACAGCAAACAAGGTATTGCAAAATAGGGGGAACCTCTCAGAACAAGAAAAGGAGCAACTGCAGAATGCTAAACAGAAAATAAGGAATTACCTTGATAATATGCACAAGTTTAGAAAGACAGCTGTTAAGCAACTGTTTTTGATAATAATTCTAGAGCACAAAAACTTTTACCACAACAGCTCAGGCAACAGAAAGTGTCAAGGGCAGTCACCAAGCTTAGGAAGCCTATAACAAGGAAGATAACAAGAGACCCTGTATTAGAAATATTTTGGAAATTTTATTAAAATTTGTATAAAGCAGAAAAATATGGAAATCAAGAACAGGTACAAATGGAAATGTTTATGGAAGAATTAAATATGCCAAAGTTAGAGGTAGATCACGCTCAATTACTAACAGTTAGGCTAGGAAGGGATGAGATAAAATGGCTATGTATCACCAATCTACAGGAAAGTCCCCAGGAATAGATAGTATTCTTGTGTGAAGTTAGGAGGGGAAAAACTGATAAAGATCTGGAAGGTTTTGTTTAACAGTATTTTAAGAGGAGGAAAAGTACCAGCATCCAGGAAGAAGGCGGTGGTAACGGTAATAACAAAAGAGGGTAAAGATCCATGGGATCCAGCTTCATACAGACCCATTTCAATACTAAACCATGATTATAAAATGTTTATGTCTATAATAGCTAAAAGAATGGTAAAAGTGATACAAAAATTGATAGATATGGATCAGTGTGGTTTTGTGGCGAGGAGGCAAACATTTGACAATATTAACAGAACACTGATGATCCAGAGGGAAGCAAAATGTAAGAAAATACCACTGTTAGTGGTGGGTATTGATGCAGAGAAAGCATTTGACAGAGTAGACTGGGACTTCATGAGCAAGGCAATGGAAGCATTTGCTATCCCTGATACAATTATAAGGTTGATTACAATAATATATGAGGGAATGGAGGCACAAATTAAAGTGGGTGGGGTCCTCTCCAATAATTTCTGCTTGAGTAGAGGAACCAGGCAAGGTAGTTAGCTTTCCCCTTTGTTGTTTACATTATATTTAGAACCACTGGCAAAGAAAATATGGGACTCAGAAATTCAAGGATATAATTGGTATAGCAGTCAGGAAAAGCTGGCTTTATTTGCAGATGATATTATTTTATACATGACAAAAGCGGAAAGGGATATTACAGTATTGTGGAACATTTTAAGATAGTTTCAAATCTTCTCAGTATACAAAATTAATGAAGTTAAAACAGAGGCAACAGCGGTAAATCATATACCCACACACAAATTGGTCCAACAATATCCATATTTATGGGGACATGATAAGATGAAGTATTTAGGAGTATGGATTAAAAATGACTCTGGTGGCAGCTAAGGATATGTGGGAAGAGACTAAACAGAAGATAATACAAAAATTGAGAAACTGGAAGTTTTGTTATATGGATATGGATACTAACATACAAGCTATTAAAATGTGTTTAGTCTCTTTAGTCTTATACACAGGTCAGGCATACTTTTATCAACCAGAGGAGAAGTTGTGGATAGCAATTAAAAAAAAGTTGAAGAATTTTATCTGGGAAGGGAAGCAGCAAGGGTCAAGTGGGATAAGCTGATTCTACCAATAGAACAAGGCAGACTAGGATCACCTAATTTGAGGAGGTATTTTAGAGCAACACAGTTAAGGCTCTTATACATCACACAAGCAGAAAAAAAGAAGTTATGTACTCACCATCTGAGTAGTTATACTTTATTTTCTGCAACCTGTGGGTATTCGGATCTATATCGGATCCGAGCCGGCAACTTTTTCCAAGCATCTTCTCCAAGCTCCTCCCCTTACCCATAATCCCTCACATCTTCTGCTTTCCCTCAGATCGAGTTTGCCACTATCCAAACTATCAGCAACTCAATAACATCACTAACCTAGAACAGGTTTGGGGGAAGGAGGGCGGGACGGTTGCAGAAAATTAAGTATAACTACTCAGATGGAACGTTATGGTGAGTGCATAACTTCTTTATCTGAAGTAGTTAACTTCATTTATCTGCAACCTGTGGGACAGAGTCCACAGCTAACAAAACTCCTGGGAGGCCCTCATGGAAGGATATTCCTGAGCACCGCAGAGCCAAAGGATGCTCTCCTTCTAGAGATCAAAGCCAACTTATAATGAGAAATGAATGTATGTGACCTTGCCCAGGTCGCTGCTGCACATATATCATCCAGTGAAACCCTAGACCAAAACGCAGCAGAAGTTGCCATAGATCTGGTAGAATGAGCTTTAACAGGACCAGGCAGGGACAGATCTTTGTCTTTATATACTTGCAGTATACATTGGGTAATCCATCTAGCTAAGGAGATGGTATTCTTGTGGAAGTTTGGAAGTTAGGAGGCAAAAACTGATAAAGATCTAGAAGGTTTTGTTTAACAGTATTTTAAGAGGAGGAGAAGTACCAGCATCCTGGATATGGCTTTGCCCAACAAGGATCTAGAAAAGGACACGAATAACTGGTCAGACTTATGAAAGGGCTTAGTTCTGTGTAAATAGAAATGAAGCTGTCTATGACATCTAGCAAACGCAGTTTATATTCACCCTTGTTCTGAAAATTTGGAAAGAAACAGACAGGTTAATCATCTGATTAATGTTTGATTCAGAACCAATTTTCAGTAAGAAGGAAGGATTCATGTGGAGCGAGACCCTGTCTTTATGAAAGATCAAGTAAGGGGGCACATCAGACAAAGCTTGAATCTCAGAAACTCTCCTGGCTGAAGTAATGGCCACTAGAAAGGCTGTCTTCCAGGATAAGAACTTCATATCTACTGACGCTGCAGGTTCAAAGGGAGGAGCAACTAACGCCTGCACACCTAGGGTAAGGTCCCAAGGAGGGACTGAGTCCTTAACCGAAGGGCGTAAAAGAAAGGTGCCTTCCAGAAAAGCTTTACACAGTCTTAAAGGGGCCAGAGCATTCATATTTTTGCAGACATGAAAATTAAAGATGGCTGCCAGTTGCACTTTTACTGTGGAGGAACTAGCCCCTTGTTGGAAAATATTGGCCAAAAACTCCAACACTGCAGGAACCAGGGCTGTAAAGGGATCTAGGTTCAACTGAGAAGCCCAAATAGAGAAGCATTTCCATTTGCTGCTGTAAATCTTCCTAGTGGAAGCCTTGTGGGATGCCACCAGAATAGTCTTCACTGAAAATGACAGACCAGGAGTCCTAGCAATCAGGGGAACTGGAGCAACCAAGCCATCAGTTTGAGGCTGTCCAGGTCGGGCGGACAGATGCCTGAGGGATGAGGGATGAGATCCGGGGAAGGATCCAGAATCTGAGGAAGAGTTAGAACATGAGACCAGAGGAAGGGGAACCACACCTGACGAGGCCAGAACGGGACAATGAGGATCACTTTGCACCCCAGTCGGCAAGCTTTCTGAAGAAACTTCGGAATGAGAGGTAACAGGGGGGTAAGCATACAGTAACCCGGGATGCCAAGCATGGATGAGAGCGTCTCTGGGGGAGTCCCCTGGTGAGGGGATCAGAGCGAAAAACTTGCTGCACTTCACATTGGAAAGAGATGCGAACAGATCGTAGCAAGGCTGATCCCACGCAAGGAAGATTGCCTCCGCTATCGATTGTTTCAGAGTCCACTCATATGGCATTAAAATAGCCCAGCTCAATCTGTCCGCTAAAATGTTGGAGTGTCCCAGGATGTGCATTGCAATCAGAAACCAACTGGTGGAGATCGCCCACTCCCACACTCTCATAACCTTGCGACAGAGAAGGTAAGATCTGGTTCCCCCTCGTTTGTTGATGTACCAGACAACAGACATGTTGTCTGACTAAACTGCAATCGTCCCCAGGGGACGAACAGCATGAAAGGCTTGCAACGCTAAAAGCACTGCCCTCATCTCCAGAACACTGATATGCAATCTGGTCTCGGTCTGGGACCATGTGCCTTGGACCGTCCTCCCCAAATAGTCCCCCCCCCACCCGAGCTGGTAGGCATCCGTGGTCACTGTGGCTTGGGCTGTGGGTGCTATGAAGGGTCGCACTGCCAAGATTTCCGGCGATTGGGTCCACCAGAGAAGAGACGTCTTGCAGGCTCTGCTGATTCGAATTGGATAGTCCATGGGAAGGTCTAGCCAAGACCACTGCACTGCAAGAGTCCACTGAAGCACCCGCATGTGAAGACACACACAGGGAAGGACTGAGATTGCTGCAGCCATGGAGCCTAGGGCTCGGAGAACATCGCCCACCATTGGCAGCATGGGGCCAAGGATCACTGATACATGGGCCCGTAGACTCTGGACCCTGTCTTGAGTTAGAAAGACTTTCAATTGTGGGGTGTCCAGCCATGCCCCTATAAATTTCAAGATCTGTACTGGGTTCAAGAGGGACTTGGAGACATTGATGGTAATACCTAGGTTGACTGCAAGATTCAGGAAGAAGTCTCTGGCCATGCAAAGAAGACGCTTGGTGGCAGCAGCGAGGAGCCAATTGTCTAGGTAACGAGACACCTGAATTCCCTGAACCTCAGGTGAGCCACTACGACTGCCATAATCTTGGTAAACACCCTGGGGGCTGTGGTGAGACCGAAGGGTAGGGCTCTGAACTGGAAATGATTGGCTCCCAGCCAAAAGCAAAGGAATCTCTTGGAGCTTCTGCAAATTTTGATATGGCCGTAAGCGCCCTGGAGGTCTATCGAGCACATCCAGTCACATTTTCGGAGATGAGGTAAAATGGACTGCAGGGTGACCATCTGGAATTTCTGCTTGGCTACAGATAGGTTCAGGGTTGTCAGGTCCAATATGGGCCTGAGGTCCCCAGTCTTTTTTGGCACTAAAAAGAACCTGGAGTAAATGCCTAATCCGGACTGATCTGGGGGGACCGGTTCGATGGCTCCATTGCGAAGCAGCTTTGAAATTTCTTGTGCTGCTGCCTCCCTTTGAGTGGGTGGAACATCCAGAAGGCACTTTGGTTGGACGGGAGGGGTGAAAAAAGGGATGGAGTAGCCTCTGGATATTATTTGATGCACGCAACGGTCTACCATAATGGACTCCCAAACAGTTAGGTGCAATGATAATCTTCCCCCGACTGTCTACAGAGTAGGACAGCCGGGCAACCCATCAGGGCTGCTGCGTGGGTCTGTCCGAGAACATCTCCCTAGACCTAAAATTCCTTGGCCCCCCTCTGCCTCTGGGGCGGTGTCTGTCTTGTCCCCCTCTGCCTCTAGGGGACGAGTTGTCCTGAGAGTCCAGGGAAAACTGAGATTTTCTGAACCACATCTTCTTTTGCCCTCTCTGATTCCTAGAAAAAGATTTTTGAGGGCTAGAGAAGCGGACTCTGATGGCAAACAGTGTCTTCCCATCCTTCTCGCTCTGGACCAGAGTGTCACGTACTGTCTTCCCGAACAGGGAAGAACCATCGAAGGGAGCATTTGTGAATGACGCCTTGAAAGGGTCCGTGAATTGACACAGTCTGAGCCAAGCGTGTCGCCTCATAGCTACGCCAGTCCCAGCCATCCTAGCCGCTCCTTCTGTGGCATGGGAAAGAAGACACATGGACGTGTTTGATACAGATTTGAGAGTTGACATTTTCACGGAGAATAATCGCTTGTCCTCCGGCGACAAAAACTCTGGGGGTGACACAGTGAACTCTGTGACTAGGTCTCGCTGAAGTCGTATGAAGTGTGCCAAATAATTCAGCGCTCGAATAGAAAATGTCGCTGAAGAAAAAAATTGCTTCCCAAACCGATCCACTGCCCTAGACTCCTTATCTGGAGGGTGGACCAAGCAACTTTCGTGTGCCAGTTCCCTCTTGGTGGCAGCTGCAACCACCATAGCATCCACCAGGGATCCCTTGTACTAGGCTTGTCTGTCTGAGGAGGGAGAGAGGATACTGTCCGGGCGTTTTGGTATTGGCTTTATGGTGTCTGGCTCCTTCCATGCCTGCGTGGTAATAAGATCCACTAAGGGATCAGCAGGAGGGGACACCCAGGATGTAGATGGGCCCGTGCCAAAGGCCTCCAGGAATACTGACTCATCCATAGAGGGTTTTGGGGCTGACCAACCTCCCCTCTGGCGGAGGATCTCCATGATGTCTCCAAAGGAGACATCCTCAGGAGGTGACCTGGGGGAAACCTCGCCTTCATCTAAGTCAGTATCTTCTGTCAGGGACTCGGGGGAGTCCATGTGCCTCCTTTTACACGAATGCTTATGGGGACCCTCTTCAGTGGGATTCTCTGAAGAGGGCTCGTGAGTCACTGGGGGTTGCATGATGGGATTCGCCTGGGGATCCTCTAGCACGGGCTGTCCCTGGGACAAATTGAAGGGAGTCGTGACCAAATCCACAGGAGCCTGGGCGGAGTCCAAGAAAATAGGCTGGGGTCTTGATCCTTGGGAGAGAACCCTCTCCACCGTATCAAACATCGATGGAGAGCGCACCTACTTAGCAACCAACAAGGAGGAAGCTCTCTCCAGCTCTGCCATGAGGATTGGGGCCGGGGCCGAGGCCGAGGTTCCAAAGGTACGGCTCGGATCCGACAACGTCAGAGCCGAAGACACCTCCATTCACTTGGCTCCGACTCTCCATTCTTGGCCCCAAGAGTTGCTCGGATCCAAACAGGTCTGATCTGAGGAACTCAAGGTAATTGCCGGCGTCGAGGTTGGAGGAACCATTGGCGCCAAACCCCCAGCTCTGAGGATCCTTGGATCCATAAACTCCGAAACCGCAGGCCAGATCGGGGAAGGAGAAATTGGCCTGGCAAGACTCCCATTTGGATTTGGGTCTGAATGAACCTCCTCATCATCCTGTCCATATCTAGCTCAGACAGACTCAGAGTCGAGTGTGAGGAGGCGACCGACTCGGATCTGGCTGGTCAGTCTGATAACCTCAATGAAGGCCTCGGGTCCAAGGGCTCCATCGGCTCTGGGGAGAACCTTGGGGAGTGGAGCTGAAAAGAAGTAGTCCTAGTCACTTTGGAAGGTGGACTAGGGAAGGGCTCCCACTCTGGAGACCGCTTGTGGTGCCTATCCCCTCTCTTCTCTTTTCCTTTAGTCCCCCCTTCAACAGGCTTAGTGGGAGGTTGAGTCCCAGCCTGAGTGAGGTTGATCAGCTACTGGGAGAGCCGAGGTCGAGGTCGCCATGTCCAAGGCAGAAACTGGTAGAAGGCCCTTAGCTACCAGCTTTGCCTTCCTTTCTTTTAGGGCCCTAGGGTTGAACCCCACACACACACTCTACATTGCAAAGAAAGATGGGGAACACCCAGACAAATACACAGAGTGTGGCCATCAGCCGGTGAAAGCTTGTGGCCATACTCTGTGCATTTTTTAAAAGTGGGTTTTGGCTGCTCAGCCATACTAAGGACCCACTCAGCCAAAACTTAAGCCAAAACTACGACACACACACTAAGGTTGGGGAGGCCTACTATACAACCTTACCACAACTTTAACTTTTTTTTTTTTTTTTTTAATATACACAAAAAAACGACGAACAGCGAAGTGGAGGAAAGGGTTAAACTAACGACCACAAACACTCACTAAAAGTACAACAAAAACTATTACTTACTATACCCAACTTGGACCTAAAGAGATCACGATGCTTATGCATGAAGCGGCAAATGAGATCTGAGGGAAGATAGGAGATGTGAGGGATTATGGGTAAGGGGAGGAGCTTGGAGCAGATGCTTGGAAAAAGTTGCCAGCTCGGATCCGATATGGATCTGAATACCCACAGGTTGCAGATAAATGAAGTTAATTACTTCAGATCTATAATTCAAAGTGGAAATGAATGATGCTGACACAGGGAGGAAGCTCAAGAAATAAGGGGAGATTGGGATTTTGGATACAGACTCTTGAGAACAACCAAAATCATACAGAGTATTATATTCATAAAATAGCAGGGAGTATTCTAAGAACCAAACCAGCCCAAGAATGAAAAAAAGCGATTTTGCCTACAGGGATGAGGTAGCTGGGAGCATAATTTTTGGCCGTGTAGTGAGCTGACAGACTTTTGGGATTCCCTGCAGACTGCTCTGTCGGAGAGGTTGGGTGAGCAGATTGAATGAGCCATATAATGCTTAACTGACAATGACTTATTGGTTTATAAGTAATGTATAATGTTTGCAACTACAGTTGTTTCAATGGTGTCTGTGATGTAAAATGTTTGTAACTAAAGGGGTATCATTTTGTATGTTTTTCATTTATATAAATGTAAGATTGCCCTTGTCATATGTGAAAATTTAATAAAGATGTTTGGAGGGAAAAAAGAATAAGATTCAAAATAAAAGTGATGAAACCTTAAATGAAAAGCTTCAGTTCAAAATAAAATGCAACCAGATATCAGCAATATTCAGGCAGAGTACAGCAAGCTCCCCACAGATAGTTTCTTACTACTCAATCTTTCTGGTTACATCATATCTAACATCTGTAATTATAATACATGCTTTATCTCCTTTCTTTTCCTCCCAACTCTGTCCTCCTTAACAGCTCATAATTCTTTACCTCTTCTTTACTCACACCACGTTATATTTATCTCCATTCTATAATATGGCAATATTATCCCACCATCCCATCTGCATTTCCTTAACATCACCATTATATTATACCCCACTAATATGTTTTCCGATTAAAAGTAAATTCTACCTCCTATTCCTGAAAGGAACTTGTCCATCTCCCCATTCCATCACTTGGCCATGACTGTACTTGTGGCCAATGACATAATCAACACAGTTCTTTTCTCTGCCCAGCCACTCTTATTTGCTCATCAACAAAACTCCTACAAATCTTCTGGAAAATTCTTCTCACACCTCTGAAATCAAACTGCTGATGTGCCCTGTTACAGCTCCAGAATATGCAACACCGTTTCCTCCACTCCTCCATATACAAACATGCCTCCAGAACCTATTGTTCTTTTTCCTGCTCTGTCATCAGCCTGCTTAGTATAAGGTATCACTTATATAAAATCTTAATTTGTTGATCCCACACTACATGCTCTTTACCAAGTTTTCTACATGATTGCCATACCTTCTCATGCATCTCATCTTCTGTTTACAACACCTGTATTTTATCCATCTGCACTGCTCTTCCTTACAGTATCCATGCCCATCACAACCAAGTCTTTTATCTCTACTATAAAGTATCTTTCACTATCATGACTCTTAACTCATTTCTAAATAATGCACACTTTCACCATTCCTCCTTGGGAACCCCAGGCTCCCTCATTATATCCTCATATCTCTTTCTTGTCTTGTTCCATCTACTCCATTCCATGTCTAACCAGTTGCCCATCCTCCACATTTTCCAATCCCTGCCATGTTTTTCACTTACTGTTCAGTCCCTTCTTATTCTTTCCACTTCCCATGATGCCAACATCCCTTTCTCAGCCCATTTTATCTTTCCCATTCAACTACTTCCTCCTATCATTTATTAATCTATTCAGGTTTCCTCCAGCGCTTGACTTTTTATAGCCTCTTGTTAGTCTGCTACTCCCAGCCTTTCTCCCTCTCTATGCTTTCATTGTTTCCCCTCTTTTTACATATCTCCTAAATCTACTGAACTACATTAAAATTCATGATACAGCCTTGTACGTGCAGTAGTCTTCAAAACCCATTCTCTTTTATCCCATAATATCTCCTTCTTGATCTCTCAGCTCTCTACATAGGCACATTTACTGAAAGCAGCCTCTGTAGGCATCACACTACTGGATCCCCCATTTTTGCAGGATATTCCTTATGACATGAAATATTAATGGAGCAGGTACCATCGCTAACACTGAATATCCCTTAGTCCATACTCCTAAATGTTCGTCCAACTTCATTTTCAACTTCCTTCTGATCATATTGTTCACAGTAGTCCCCACATCTAACCTTAAGCATTTAGGACTAATGCCTTCTTCATCTTTCACCCATCAGGACCAATGATTACTTCATTTCTCACCCATCTTCCCAAACCCCAAGGTTACTACACTTAATTAATACCATTCTTACTTTATGGCACATCAACTTTCACACCTTCCAGAACCTGTTCAAGAGCTCCAACATCTCTTCTATAACTCATTCAGTACCTTCTTTCATAAAAATACAGTCATCCAATAAATGTGGTATTATGTGGTCTTATCCATCTTCATACTTCTGACCTCCCATGGGTTTCCTTGTCATTATTCCAAATTCCTCCATCACTAATAACAGGCCTTTTAGCAGAGAAAACTGCTGCACTATCACTTTTTGAACACCTGCTTGCCTTCACACTTCCCTGTTCACCATTTCTTCAAAACTCTGTCTCCCATCCAACCCACATACATGTCCTCTAAATTGCTTCTTACCATTACCTATAGCCATAAAATACCCCTTCTAAAATGATGTCACCTTCCACCCTGGAAATCACTACAGTTCCAAGATTACAACCAACTTTCTGTTCCTCTTCTTTTAATTTCTCCCTTACTCCCACTTCTCACCAGCAACTAACGTTCAACTTGGTTGCCCCATACTCAGTCCACCTTTACTGACAGACATCTTCCTCAATCAAGAATCCTGATTGCTTTTTTGTGTATTCCACCTCATCTCCTTGAAGTCTTCCTTTTTCCCTATGCTCCCACAAACTGCCTCTTCTGCTAGTCCCCATGGCCTCTGTTTTCCCCCTTCCCCTGCCCACCTGTAATTGGCCAGCTCCACCCCTTACCTGTCCTTCCTTCTCTTGTCCCTTCATTGCAAATGGACAATCAAACATTGCCCTGAGTGTGATGTCAAGATTTTCAGCTCTTCATATCATTATACTCATTCCCAAAAATCTGAATATGGCCCTATACTAAATTTCCAGAGAATGTGAATTTCCTCCTATCTTGATGCACCTGCTCCATAAATCCAAATATTCTCCATCCTGCATTTCCTCTAACCCCCATCATTTTGCATTAAATTCTTTCCACCCAAATAATCTACCCTTTTGAGGGCCTACCATTGTAATTCGCTTCCTCCACTCTTCTCAGCACCAGAAGAATTCATGACAGAACGTTTCATCAGGCAGATGAAGATGAGCTGCTCAATCCTTTAGTCAAAAAATTGGATTCCTACCTAAAAGATTCCTGGGATTTTTTTGGACAACATGAGAATTTTCAGTGACACTTGTAGGTTTTATCCTAAGGTACATGTTATGGTCACATTAGATGTAGTTTCTTTATATACATCTATCCCACATGATGCTGGCATTGAGTTTGTCCGAGCCTATTTGAACCATAGTACTAATATATCCAGTTCTAGTATTCATTTTTATTGTGAACTGCTCAAAGTACTTCTAGACAGCTATTATTTTTTGTTTAATGGACAATATTACAAACAAATAAGAGGGGTAGCGATGGGTACTCCTGTCGCCCCCCTCTTTTGCTAACATCGTCATGGGATGGTGGGAACATCCTATGTTAAAATCATTCCGTATGAAATATAATATTTTGTATTACAAAAGGTTCATAGATGGTTTAGTTTTCATTAGAGAAGGAAATGTTGCTATGGTTGAATTGTTTGTTAGTGAATTAAATGAAGCACCTGATTTTTTAAAATTTGTTAAAGGTTGTATAGGTGGATTGTGTAAATTATTTAGAAGTCAGTCTTGAATGGGATGACTTGAATAAGAAATTTACAAGCAGAATATTTAGGAAAGAAACATTCAGGAATAGTTATTTAGATTCCTTGAGTTTACACCCAAAATTTGTTAAGAAATAACATACCAAAAGGACAGTTCATTAGAGCCAGTAGGATGACCAGTGAGGATCACCTACTGGAAAGAGAATTTGCATTCACCATAAATCTGTTCCTTCATAAAGGGTATGATGAAAGTTTTTTGAGAGATGAAGCTAAGAAAGTATGGGAGAAAAGGGATAATTTAAATCCACCTATTTTAGTTAAGACAAAGAGTTCTGAGTTCCAAATGACCAACAACAAAGATCTTGGATTAGCAGAATTAAGTTTTGATATGCAAACGGCAGTAGACAACATTAATATTCATAATATCATAGAGAGAAATTGGAAAATTGTCCAAGGGGAATCAAGAACTAACAAAAGCCATAGGAGACAAACCTAGGTTTGTATACAGAAAAGATTACAATTTGAAGGTCTTGTTTGAAAAAGGTAGAGATGCTAATTCCTTTTAGTAGCAAACCAAATGGTATGTACAAATATCAGGATTGCAACATGTGCAGATATATTTTCAGAAGGACCATATGCACAGTTTCCACATCTCCCCTACACCATTGGGGTGCCAGGTGTATTTAATTGTAAGACACAAGCAGTAGTTTATGCGGCTATATGCAACAAATGTCAACATTTTTATGTTGGCATGACCACCAGACACCTTAACTTAACACCAGAATCAGGGAACATGTATATAGTATAAAAAAGTGTGACAACAAAAATGCTTTATATAAGCATAGTCAAGACTGTTGTGGCTTCAGCAAGTTTTTATTTACAGTTTTAGAAAAAGGCAGAACAGATTTGAGAGGGGGTGATTTTAAAAATGTTTTAGAACAGAGAGAAACTGGTACTGCGGTGGTGGTGCTGCGGTAGCGTTGTCGCCTCACAGTTAGACGTTGTCCGTTCGATTCTCAGTTAGAGCATCTTCTGTGTGTCGACATGCATGAATGGGCGTTCCTTCGTTGAAGGTTGCGCGTTAGGCCCGGCAAGCCAGCACGTAAAACTCTACTGCCAATCATTAGCGGACCGGAGTTCCACTGTGGCGACCCCTAACCGGGAAAAGCCGAAAGACAGTTTTAGAACAGAGAGAAACTAGATGGCAAATCCACTTAAGGGCAGACCAAAAACCTGGGTTAAATGATGCAATAAATATTAAATGTTTTTTAAAGGATCATAGAATATAAGTTAAAAAGAAGGGGGACTTAGAGTAGTAACCTTTTAGTGGATATTTTGTTACACCCCCCTTTTTTACAAACACATTTCTTTTAAATGGTATGTGTTTTTGTAATAATGTATTTACTTTTTAAGTATATATGTGATTCAACAGTATTTACAAATGAGTTCAATTGAATTTTATATGATAATTAATGAGGCAAATTGTTTAATTGACTGTGATATATAAGCAGGAATGTATTAGTTTGTTTTATTTCTGATTAAGTCTTTGACGAAAGTGGCTATTAAAGGATTTATACGCTAAAAGCTGTGATTTATTCCTTGTTCCTGGACTGTGGTTTTACTTTTTTAGTGAAGTGGTTGCACCTTCTTGTTACTTGGTACACTTGCTAATAACAACAACAACAATGAAAATAACTTTTATAACTTTCATCAACCCTGTTAGCTCTGTTAGAGACATTCTTTAGTAGTCAATACTTACATGAATTGACCATGCATGAAACAGGTTCACATCTTATCTACAAATGCTTTAGCAAGAAAAGCTCACTTCTTCCTAGTCTACATAAAACCCCTCTCCCAATGGGCTTCACCCATTGCCTGCTGAAGCTCAAACATCATGCAGCTTATTAAGAAATGTAGTTTATCTGTCCAGGATTAACAAAATATGATAATAATAATTATTATTATTAATAATTTTACTTGATTCTAACTACTACTACTACTCTCCTCTCTTATTTATAAATTAAAAGAAATCTGATTTTCCTTCTTTTACCCATAGCCAACCCCCTTTCTTTTCTCTTGACACTTAACCTTTTTCTATCACCTGCTCTCTCTTTCACCTTTCCCTCTGCTTCTGATTACTGATGTACATGCTGTTGCCTGTAAGAATCAAGACTTGATATACAGTACATTACTTCCCCTCTACATGGGGAATTCCTTATGTATTGGATGTATATGAATGACTTTAACATATTGTTTTATTGGGTCTATATTATTTCATCGACCGCTTAGTATGTCGAATGCCTAAACATCGACAACTAAGGGTCAAAAACTGACAATGTCGAACGGCCAGTTAAGCAAATTCTTTCATCGGGAAAGAATTTGCTCGGCCATTATCATGAGTTTGCCCTTTCCCCAATGTAGAGCGACCACACAGTTGGTATATTTAGTTAGGGGGGTGTGGGGGGCACTGTCCCCCCCCACATCAGGGCTTGGAAGTTTGTGTTACTTTGGCATGGTCATGCAAATTCTTTCCTGATGAAAGAATTCGCTTAACTGGCCATTCGACATTGTCAGTTTTCGACCCTTAGCTGTCGATGTTTAGGCATTCAACAAGTTAAGTGGTCAATGATTTAATACAGATCCGTTTTATTGCCTTTTTTGTAAATAACACCATTTACACTCTCATGCTACAAGTAGGAATCCAAGCATTATAATGCATGTTTATGTTTATATTATCTCATGTATACTGTACTATTTGTGAACATTTTATGGTGTATGTAATACTTTGTGGAGCTTTTCTCCTCAGGCCTCTGCTGAAAAAGGGGGCAAGCTCATTAAGACATTCCCCGTTAATACATGTCAAATAAATAATAAATAATACAAGGGCACTTAGATGGTAGTAATTAAATCTGGAGTGCTTGATTTCATCTATCTATTTTGGTTGTACTTTACTTTCTCTTTTGCTGTTTACATGGGCATCCTCACACAAGACATTTACTCATGCAGTTCTTGCATTAACAGTGTTTTTCCATAGTCTTTTTCAATTTACTCATCTGGGGCCTACTTCAAAACATTGAAATCTCATAACATTGAAATTCAAAACACTGAGGTCATAACACTGAAAACCCAAAACACTGAAAACCCAAAACAACGAAAACTCAGAACACTGAAAGTTTGCATCATAAGAATGAAAACTACAACACAAATGTAAACAACATTCCCTCCATCTATAACGCCAAACGAAAAAACACTTTTTACTACGTTTCTGCCCCCAAGTGTGGGGCTATGCCCCCTCCCCGTAAATTAAATATACCAACTCCAAGATCGCACTACAGTGGAAAAAAGTTAATTTCCTAACCTCACTGTATCATGATCACCATACAGAATGTAAATGTAATGTCTAAATCACTTACCTGTATGGCATTAAAACATGTACAGATTGGTAAAATAAACACTTTTTCCCCTACTCACTTCTTAGAACACTAACTTAACTTCCATGAAAGCAACACATCCATATTTTACATTCTGTATGGTGATCATGTTACACTGAGGTTAGGAAATTAAATTTTTCCACTGTAGTGCAATCTAGGAGTTGGCATATTTAATTTACGGGAGGTGTGGGGGGTGCAGGGGGGCTTGCTCCCCTGCAGAAACGTAGTAAAAAGTGTGTTTCTTACTTTGGTGTTGTTATAGGTAGAGGATATGTTATTTGCATGTGCATTTTATGTTTCTATGTTATTATACACACTTTCAATGTTCTGAGTTTTTGTTGTTTTGGGTTTTTGATGTTATGGTTTCAGTGTTTTGAATTTCAATGTTATGAGATGATGCTGGCTCAAACAGGAAAAAATTAAATGAGATAGGATGAAATTTAAGTCCCATGGTGCTGGATGGTCTTTGATAGTTGGTCTTAATAACAAATTACCTTTAAGAAAGGCTTTGCATAGTCTGTGTGACATAATATTGAAGCCAGATTCACCTAAATGGAAACTGGATATAACTGTTAGCTGAACTCTAATGGTAGCTGTGGCTGTGCCTTCACTGAATAGCTTTGCCAGGAATTCTAGAATAGAATTCACTGGGGCAGAAAAAAAGTGTCAATATGATTATGAGAAGCCCATAAGGAGAATCTTTTCCATTTGCTTCTATATATCTTTCCTACTGAAGCCTTATGAAAGGAAATTAGGATGTGCTTAACTGAAGAAGAGAGGTTAGGAAACTTGGCTATTGTTGGAATTTGTGCAGCCAATGTGTCAATTTGAGGGTCTGAAGGGAAGGGTGGAGCGTTCCTGATGGATGAGTCAGAAGGACCGGAACCAGGTCCAGCAAACAAGGCTCCTCCCAAAGATGAGGCCATAGAAAGGAGAACCAAATCTGACGAGGCCAGTATGGAATGATGAGTATCACGTCCCATCCCAAGATTTGGTTTTCTGAAGTACTTTGTGTATTAAACAAAAGGGGGGAAAGCATAGAGGAGTCCCGAAGGCTAACCGTGAACAAGTGCATCCCTTGGTGACTCCCCCTGAGGGGGGATAAGGGCAAAGTAGCTGCTGAATTTGGCATTCATGGATGTTGCAAAAAAGGTCGCAGCAAAGCTGGCCCCATTTGTGGAAAATCCTTTCCGCTACTTCCTGTTTTAGGGACCACTCATGAGGCATCAGAATCACTCTGCTGAGTCTGCCACTATCACGATGGATTTCCCCAAGATGTGCGTTGCTATCAGAAAACATTGTCAGAAGTTCGCCCAATGCCATACCCTCAGGGCCTTTCAACAAAGGGGGTAAAATCTGGTTCCTCCTTGTTTGTTTATGTACCATACAACTGACATGTTGTCTGTCTGTATTGCAATAGTTCCCAGTGGAAGAGAGTCCTGGAATGCTTGCAACGCTAGAAGCACTGCTCTCATCTCTAGGACACTGATGTGCAAGTGAGCCTCGTGATCCTGCCAGGTGCCTTGGACGGTCTTTCCCAGATAATGCCCCTCCAACACTCTATCTGAGAGGTGTCCGTGGTCACTGTGGCTGATGGATGGAGAAGTACAAGTGGTCAACCTAGAGTCAGATGAGTGGAGTAAAGCCACCAATGAAGGTCCTTCTTGCAAGGTTCTGATATTATTATTTTTGTGGGACATCGGCAATTCCTACATCGACCACTGAGTGAACAGCAGCCACTGGAGAATTCTCATGTGTAGACGTGCTAAGGGGATCAGAATTATTGCTGCTGCCATGATCCCCAAGACTTTTAGGACTACTCTTGCTTGAGCCCTTTTCTTCATGAGAAGATTTAAAATCTGACATCTTAGAACTTGAACTCTTTCTGGAGGAAGTCTGGCCATCATGTTTGTTGAATCCAATTCTGCTCCTATTAATATGACATGCTAAGAAGATAGCATGGCAGATTTCTCGTAGTTTGTTGTAATTCCTAGGTGAGAGCAGAATGGGGCAATCACAAAGGAAGATTTAAAGGGCTCCTTGAAGTCACACAAGCGCATCCAAGAATGCCTCCTTAGGGAAATTCATGAACCCGCTGCTCTACTCACTCCATCCGCAGCATAAGAAATCAGTCTCAGCTACTGAATCTTGGAGAGTATCTCCTAGCTCTTTCAGGAGGTATCTCTGTAATCTAGTAAAATGGGTAAGGTAATTCAGCGGTCTGAGGGCAAAAGTCACTGAAAAAAAATGCACTTTCTATATCTGTCCATTGTATGAGACTCCTTGCTTGGTGGAGGAACAGAAGAAGTCTCTGAGAGTTCCTTCTTGGTGGCTGATGCCACCATCATAGAATTTACTAGGACTCCCTTAGTTAGAAAGGTTTTGTCTGACGGGGATGTGATAAATTTGTTTGGCCTCCTAGGAACAAGTTCCACTGAATCTGGAAACTCCCACACCTTACGAGAAACTAGGTCCACAAGTTCATTGAAAGGTGGAAACACCCAAGAGGTGGAAGGGTGAGATCTGAAGACCTTCAGGTATATGGACGCCTCTGTTAAAAGGTTGTTGGACTTCCAGCTGCCTCTCTGTTTCAATATTTGTAAGATGTCTCCAAAGGAGACATCATCAGGAGGTGACAGTGGGGACCCTTCAACTTCATCTTGGTCCATACCAGAAGTGATGGACTCCTCTATAGGGAGTCTAAATGCTTCCTCTTGCATAATCTCTTCCAAGGGATCCCTTTGAAGGGGTACTCTAAAGAGGTTTTGGAAGAGTGGGGGGTACCCTGTGGGGCATCCTGAGACCTAGGATTTTTGCATCCCTGTGGATGCAAGGATATAGTGGCAGACACCGAAGCTTTTGGGGATAGAACGTCTGGAGATCACAGCGGAACTGTTTGTGGAAACAGTACTCTCCTCATCAGCTCAAAAGCGCCCCACCTTTGATCCGAGGATATCCCTGGACCTCAAGAAGTCGAGGGAACCCCCAGGATCAAGGATGATGGGCCTGAGGCTGAGGTAGGAGCCGAGCTCACCTGAGCCGATGTTCCGAGAGGCAAGGTGGGATCCAACAACTGTCCGATCTGACTCGCCTCCCCAGACTCGACTGGAGGGCGTCAGCTCCTAGACTCCACGAGCTCCAATGGAGCCGAGGACATCAGAGCAATGGTCAGATCTGAAGATTATGTCTTGGATCTGAGGGTTCCACTAATATCAGCTCAGGACATTCTGACTCCGAAGTCCGGGGTCAGATCAGAGGAGGAATTGGAGCAAAGGGGAGGATGTGGTCGGAGCCGAAGCCCCCTGGATTGGATCCGACAACAACTTGGCCAGTGCTGGTGTCCTTAAACACCTCTATACCACTCGATCCACATCGTCGTCGGACAGGCTCCTGGAAGACTGTCAAGGGGGCTGGAGACTTGGAATGCAATAATATTGGTGACCTTAGAGTAGGGGAGAATGGCTCCAAGACTGGTGACCGGCTATGAATCTCAAACTCTGCCGGCACCGAGACAGATGGTGTCGGAGCTGTCGACATTTTGGATCTGATGGGCTTAGGATCTGGTGTGGAAATTTTGGCAACCTTTTTTGACAGCTCAGATAAAGCACTAGAATTGGAAGCTCTCTTCCTAGACTTGTCCGATTTAGAAGTTGGGGACTTGTCAGTTTTTGGTAAACCCGGAGCTTCTTGCATATCCTCTGAGAAGGGGGTTTTCAACAGTCCTCTTAATATCAATTTGTTCTTCCTCTCCAGGAGATCTCTGTGGTTAAAGGAATGTCAAATTCAGCAAGACTCCTGGAGATGAACAGTTTCTAGGCAATAGACACAAAGTATGTGTCTATCACTTAAGGACATTTTCTGCCCAAATTTCTCACATTTTTTGAAACCTAATGGTTTTAAATCCTTACTAGACATTTTGAGGGAGAAGGAAAAAAGGTAGCCACAGAAGTTTTTTTTTTCTTTTTTAAACAGCAATAACTTGACAGAAAAAAATAATTATAGGGAATTAAAGGAGGGCACAGCCCTCTAACTTAAATGGGCTATGCCCGGGGGATGGAAAGGGGAGGAGATAGCCCTCTAACATAAATGGGCTGAAAGGAAGGCAGTGCTGTAACTAACTGCTTCAATCAGATTTCTGGAAGAGAAAAACAGAAAAATGCCAAGAATAAGACTCCTCTAACTTTAACGGGCTATTTATCTTTTAATATAGAAGCTGGGAAAGGGACCACAAGGCCTGGATGGAACACAACAGCCAATAGCAGAAAACAGCCACAAAAATGGAAATAAACTATCTAGCAAGCAGTTTAACTATTTGAAGATAAAAAAACAATGAAGAGTACGCAATTATTAAAAGTAGGGAATATAATAAAGAATATACTTAGCCAGAGCTATCAGAACAAGTACCTGATCTTGTTTAGCAGCAAACAAGATCTGTGGAAGTTTTTCTGGTGCATGCTGGGATAGGGTTTAGCCACAAGGTGGTAGAAGACCTCAAGCCTGAATATAAAGGCTGAGTCGGATCCGAGGGTCAGATCCAAACCCATCCTAGTAAGGATGAAGGCGAGATAGGACAACAACACATCATTTTTTTTTCAGCAGTGGGCACCTTCTGCTACTTATATATATATATATATATATATATATATATATATATATATATATATATTAACTCGGAGATCTCACTACAGTAGGGAAAGGTAAATTCCCTGTCACCATTGTGCCATTATCTTGCACATCCAAATAACAATGTTAAGCAAGTGAATTTTCAAACTTTTTGGCTGGTATTTAAAGGGCTAAAATTTTTGATAGTTTGAGTGCTTAATACAATCCCATATTTATACAGATAGACTGATAATTCTGTGATTGCTGTACCTCAAAGCAAGAGTAATGCAAAAGTGAGAAGAGTAGCAGCTTTGTAACTACACATTTTTTCACTGATCACTACTGCCTCAAGTTTGTACCTGTCACCTTCTTTCTCAGCTTTTCCTCTTTCTTGTGGTAGTAGCCAGTCTTCTCTAAATGTGCTGTCATTATTTCTTGATTATTCCATACACTAATCATTTTCTGCAGTATGGTAGACTCCTGTGATACTGCATCTAATAGCATTCATAACATTATTATATGAACATTTTTTGATCCTTGCTTGTTTTCTTGGATTTTAGCTTATAGGTATTCTTTTAAAGACATTAAAGTACAGTTGAGTAAGTAAACTTACCATAACAGTAGTTGTCTGAATGATTACTACTGCAGTAGCATTATATGGATTATATCCTAAAAAGGATATATCAACCGACCAGCTTCTAAAGCTTAAGGGCACCTCACATGCCAGACCATTAACAGCTAGAGAAAACAAGCAGTTTCGGTGCCAAGCCCTCCATAGCTTTTACAAGAGAGGATGGGGAGGCTACAGGGTTGAAAAGGTCAATGCAGATAACAATGTCCTAACCCTGGCAGGCAAAAATTAAACAAAACGTAAGGGGATGGAGAGAGGTAGGGAGCAACTATTGCAACAGTGATCAGTCAAACATCTACTATGTTAAGTTTACTTACACAAGTGTCCTATGCTCATTATTTTATCAATACTACAGTAGCCTTACCTATATGGGTAGAATACCACAACTTATAAAGTATGGGAGGAGGAAGGATTAGGATCCAGAAAATAGTCCAAGCAAAGCCTGCTGAAGATCTAGAAAAGGAATCTAGTTTGTAGTGCTTTGTAAAAGTATGTACAGAGTACCAAGTTGTTGTAGTCAGAATACTACTAGACTCCATTCATTTCCAAAAAGCCACTGATAAAGTCTAGACCCTGATAGAATATGTATTGACCCTGTCTAATATTTACTTTTTATGTTGAGAATGACAAAAGAAATAACACGGTACAACCATTTGGAAACAGCCTGCTTTGAAGTGGATTGTCGTTTTTTTCTTACCTTCACAAGAAATTAATAACTGATCAAAACTTCTGAAGGGTTTAGTCCTAGTTGTCTGTGGACATCCAGAGTATGAAGAATCCTTTCTCTCTCATTTTTCAGTTCTAGAAAGAAGACAGAGATGGATAAAGTACAGTTTTGTACCTACCATAAATGTAGATGTTCGAAGATCCACATTGCTGCAGTCCTTACACTTGGGTAGTCCGCTGTCCTCGGTCGGCCCGAATATCAAAGCATAAGGCTGACGTCGGTCAAGGCGCATTAGACTGACATCAGGACGTCAGGGTACAAATGCGCATGACCGACGTCATATCCTCAGTCTTTTCTTGCCCCAGATGTCAGAAGACCCTACAAAGAAAGGTCAAAACCAAAAGACAGCAAACACCCAACCAACCACCCTTGCACTAATAATATGTACAATATATACAATATACACAATATTTACAACCCAACCCACACAACCGCCTCTAACTACAGAGGGGAAGGAGGGAGGGTAAATTGGACTGCAGCAATGTGGATCTTCGAACATCTACATTTATGGTAGGTACAAAACTGTACTATGTTCTTCATCTCACATTGCTGCAGTCCTTACACTTGGGTAGAATCCCAAAGCAGAGGTAAGGGAGGATGGCAAAACTATAAAGAAGCAGGAGCTGCCAAAATGCCCTGTAAAATAGCAGTGGCAAAACCAGCCCTAGATTTAGAGTAAAGTGGAAGGTGATAATGCTTAGAGAAAGTATGCACTGAACTCCAAGTAGCTGCCTCCAAAATATCTTTAGTTGCCACCCCTTAAAAGGCTGTCAAGTGGCAGTAGCCCTAGTGGAATGAGGCCTAATCCCAGCTGGAATCTCCTTGCCATGATGGGAATAACAGAAAGCAATGCAAAACCCAATCCACTTAGAAATAGTTTGTTTTGACACAGGCTTGCCCTGAGAACTCAAAGCAAAAGAAACAAATAACTGCTGAGACTGCCTGAACCCTTTAGTTCTGCTCAAATAATATCGCAACTGCCTGTGTACATCTAAAGTGTGCAAAATCTTTTCCCCTTTATTTTGGGGATTTGCATAAAAAGTAGGCAAATGAATAGTTTGGTTTAAAGCCACACTAGAAACCACTTTAGGCATAAAGGAAGGATTAGTACGCAAAGATACCCTATCCTTATGGAAAATTAAGAAAGGCTCAACCGCCATAAGGGCCTGCAATTCAGAAACCCTTCTTGCAGAGGTAATGGCCAACAAAAAGCAGTCTTCCATGATAAATATTTCAACTCAGTAGTAGCTGCAGGCTCAAAAGGTTGTAGAGTGAGTTTCTCCAACACAAAATTGAGATCCCAAGCAGGAGTACGAGCTCACGTGGGGGTCTTATATTCTTTGCCCCTCTAAGAAATTGCTTGAACAAAGGATGAGAAAACAATGGTGGGTCACAGTCATAGTGAGCCGAAATTGCTGCAGCATGAACCTTAATAGAAGAGAAGGACAAACCTTTGTCCAGTAACTCAGTAAGATATTGAAGAGCCACACTTAAATTAGGCTCAGAAACATCAAAATCCTTTGCTGCACTCCAAAATAAAAATCTCTTCCATTTATCTGCGTACACTTTCCTTGTACTAGGCCTTCTAGCTTCCAAAATAACATTCAAAACTTGCTGTGGAAGTTGAGACCCTCTATGGTTCAAAACAGAATATGCCAGGCTGTTAGGTGAAGAGAGTGAAGCTTGACATTGAGTAAATGACTGTCCTCCTGAGACAACAGGTGTGGAATCGAAGGCAAAGGCCATGGAGGCTCCCGTACCAGACTTCTCAGTAATGGGTACCAGTGCTGTCGAGGCCAATTTGGAGCTATTAAAATCATCCTTGGCTTGTCCTGTCTGACCTTTAGAAGTACCTTTGGGAGGAGAGGCAGAGGTGGAAAGGCATACACATGAAGATTGCTCCAATTGAAAGAAAGAGCATCCACTTTCCAAGCTGTGGGATGAAACCTTTTCGTGCAAAACTTTGGCAGCTGGTGGTTTAGTGGAGAAGCGAACAGATCTATGTCTGGAGTTCCCCATGACACTGTCAATTTCTGAAATACATGAGGATCCAATTTCCACTCGTGGGGATCCATAATTCGTCTGCTCAACACATCTGCTAAGGAGTTCTGTGCTCCGGCAGAAACCTTGCCTGAAGATTTAGCTGTAAACTGAGAGCAGTCTCCCACAAAATCATTGCTTGCCTGCATAGAGGATAAGAATGTGTTCCCCCTTGCTTGTTGATGTACCACATGACGGTTGTGTTGTCTGTTAGAATCAACACCTGCCCTGGAAGAAGTAAATCCTTGAAAGCTATTAATGCAAACTGGACTGCTAACATCTCCTTCAAGTTGATATGTAGATGTTGTAGTCTGGCAGGCCACTTGTCTTGTATCCACTTTCCATTTAGATGAGCTCCCCAAGCTTTGTCTGAGGCATCTGTCGTTAGAATCTGACTCGCCTCTGGCCGGGTCACAGAGAGTCCCTTGTTTAGGTGACATTCCTGAGCCCACCACAAAAATTCCTTTTGAATGCAAGGTATTATTTGAATGACAGTGTCCAGATCCTGGCAGTGCTGTGTCCATACATTTTGAGATACCATTGTAGCTTCCTCATATGCAGTTTGGCATTGGGAAGCACCAGAATACAAGATGCCATGAACCCCAAGGCTTGAAGGACTGTCCTTGCAGTCAGCCTGGACTGATGAGACAATTGATGAAAGTAAAGGGAAAGATTCTTTTGTTTGTCCGGGGTCAAAAGGCCATCTGGGATGCTGTATTCAGTCTTACACCCAGAAAGCACATGTCCTGAGAGGGTACTAGACTGGACTTTATTTCGTTCACAGAATACCCCAGGCATCTTAGCACTGCTATCACATATTCCAAATGATGAAGAAGCTCGTCCCTTCCTTGAGCCAGAATCAGGCAATCGTCCAAATAAGGATAGATCTGTATTCCTTTTAGCCTGAAGAAAGCTATCACTGGAGCCAGAACTTTCGTGAACACTCTGGGCGCAGTAGATAAGCCAAAGGGCAATGCAGAGAACTGATAATGAGAAGTCCCAGCCCGAACGCAGATACTTCCTGCAACTCAGTCTGATAGGAACATGAAGGTAAGCCTCCTTGAGATCCAAAGTTACCATCCAATGATCTTTGCCCAGCAGAGGTAAAAGCTGTTGTAACGTCAACATTTTGAACTTGGGAATGTCCAGATAAGTGTTGAGGATAGATAAATCCAAAATTGGTCTCCACGTGTTCCCCTTCTTTGGTACTAGGAACAGGCGAGAATAAAATCCTAGGCCCACTTCTGGCAAAGGGACTGGCTGTATGGCCCCTATTTGAAGTAACAGAGAAATTTGTTTGTGAGCCTCTATTCTTTGCTGAGGAGGAACGTCTGGCATGCCTTTGAAAGGAGGCAAGGTATGGAAATAAAACCTGTAACCTTGGTGTATGATATCCAATACCCATCTGTCTTGGGTAATTAAACTCCAATTTTCCTTGAAAAGTGCCAACCTTCCTCCCAAAGGTGCTGCCAGACGAGAAGGCTCTGGCAGCTGAAAAGGTAGGTCATTGGGTCTGTTTACGAAAGGACTGACCCCTGCCCTCACCGAAGACTGTGCAGGTGAACTCCTGTTCTAGGCCTGAAAGAGCCCTGAGCTCTGCCCCTACCACGTCTAGATCTACCCCTAGACTGGGAATCATAAGAAGGATACGTCCACCCCTTGGTAGGCCAATTTCTACTAAACTTCGGAGGCTGAACCTGCAAAAAATCTTTAACAGTCTGCATAGACTTAGCCTTGTCTTCCATTTTCTTTAAGACTGCCTCAACAGGTGAACCAAACAACACATCAGATTGTAAAGGAGCATCTAAAATCCTTGTCTTAACATGGTCAGATAAATTCTGATCCCTCAGCCAGGCGTGCCTGCGAAGAACTGACCCAGTGGCAGCCACACTAGACGAGGCCTGTACAGCATCAAAACCACATTGCAAAGAATGCTTACCCACCTGTTCAGAAACATGTACTAAATCTTGTAACTCTTTACACTCAATACCTTCCGCCAGAGCATCTACCTTAGACTTCAATTGAGAAAGTAGATAGTTTTGGTATTTCAACATGTGAAACTGGCAATTCAAAGCCCTCATAGCAAGGGTGGAAGAAGTATAGACTTTCTTTCCCCATCTATCCAAAGCCCTGGCCTCTTTATCTGGAGGAACCGGATTTTTAACAACAGAAGCCTTTGCAAACACATCTTCCACAACATCCAGAACAGGAGGTATAGCCAAAGGCCTATGCTGGGGTAAAAACAAAAATTCCCTAAGCCTTTTCCTGGAATCAGAGAAGTCCTGACCTTCCCACTTAAAATGCTCCCTCATGGAATGAAGAGTCTCTGAAAAAGAAAAATCCTCAGGAGGAGAAGCAGAAGGAGTAGAATCATCCACATCAGAATCAGAATAAGGAGAATACTCCTGCAAGTCTTCAGCCGAAGACTCTGAAACATCCGAAGCCTGCTCAAAACTCCCCAACTCAGGTTCCACCCTAGGTCTCTTATCAGGAGGGGGCAAAGAACCTCTAATCAAAGTAATCAAATCTTCTGCCATTTTAAGCATATGCTTCTTGGGCAGAGATCCTGAAGAACTAGGAGTGACACCAACTGAAGCTAAACCTGGCCTGCCTCTGGGAGAAGCCTTGGAAACAGAAGAAGGCCTAACCACCCTAGGAAGGGAGGGGAGTACAGTAACCTGAGAGGCCCCTTCAGCCTGACCTGCCTCCTGAGAGGCCACATCCTGCAATAACAAAGTCTCCCCCTGGGACTCCAGAGAAACCTCCGGCGGAACCCCCGGCTCCACCGACACCTCTAAAGAACCGGCGTCCGGTACGGATGGCTCTTCTTGCCTGGGCTTAGCCGCTTTGTCCTTGCGCTTCTTCGAAGAAGTGGACGTCGGAACATCCGACGGCATATTATAATTGCACCGCTTCCCGAAGACTAACCTGGCACAATCTAACCTTCTCTTAATAGTGCGCTTATTGAATCTAGCACAAAAGCGACACCCAACAACGTCGTGCTCAGGCCCTAAACAAGGAATACACAAAGTATGATAATCTCTATGCGGTATCTGTTTCCCACAAGAAATACAGTTATTCACTTTTTCTGACATCCGGTAAACCACTGAGGCAAGAAAAAACTAAAATATTCCCCAACGGGGTACTTAGCCAACTTTGACTCGTTCTGAAACTCCGAATTGAAAAATTTCAGAAGCGAGCGGCACTTGCAACGCTGCTTCTGCATCGGACCATGCGGCAAAAAAGACTGAGGATATGACGTCGGTCATGCGCATTTGTACCCTGACGTCCTGATGTCAGTCTAATGCACCTTGACCGACGTCAGCCTTATGCTTTGATATTCGGGCCGACCGAGGACAGCGGACTACCCAAGTGTAAGGACTGCAGCAATGTGAGATGAAGAACATCTTCTTTTACAGTAAGCTATGACACCACTTTAGGCATAAATGAAGGATTAGTTCTCAAAGAAAACCCATGTTTGTGAAAAATAAGTTAAGTTTGACTACTGTGAGAGCTTGCAAGAAATCAGAACAATCAGCAAGATTGTTGTCCATATTAAGAACCTCAAATCAGTCTAATGAGCTAGATCAAATGCAGCAAGTGTTATATTTTCTTTTCAAAACAAAATTAAGATCCCAAGGAAGAGACAACTGTTTTCTAGGCAGACAGGTATGCACAACCTCTTTCATAAACATTTTGACATGGAAATACTTTGGATGAGGGGGGATTCATGAGCAGGCATGCTGAAATGGCCAACAAATGACCCTTAACAGAAGACAAACAAAAAGATCAAAGATAATAACTCACAAATATTGCAGAACCAGACAGACACTACTAGCCTTAAAAGGGTCTTGGTTCTTACTAATGGCACCAACTAGAAAATCTCTTCCATTTGCCAATATACAGAATTTCCTAGTAGCAAGTATCTTTGCTTTCTTTAACACATGCTGCATGTCCACAGAAAATAGGTGCCTAAATGGTATTAAAACTCTCATACAAGCAGTTAGTTGAAGTTGTTCAAGATAGCTTGTATAATATATAACCCCTGTCTTCTGTGAATAGGTCCAGTCTATGATTAAGCTTGTGGTAATTGCCCTTGACCATTTCCAAAAGAAGAGAGAACCACTGTTACCTGAGCCAGAAGGGATTCAACACAATGATCTTTGAAGAGGCCTTTTGAATATGCAGAATGACCCTGGAGATCAGTGGAAAGGGTGAAAAGGCATATGTATTTTTTTCTTCCAACAGGACCTCATCTGATGGCTACTCCACCTGCACCGAACTGACCTATTCATTTTTGGTGAAAAAGCACCAAGCATTACCAGAATAGGCGACAGCCCTATGGCCTAATCATTCTTGTCCAGGAATCTCAATCATCCCTCCAATCCTTGGTGTGAGTCAGTTGTTAGGGAGCAAGCTAACCAGTTGGACCAGCATAGTGCCCTATCCTCTCCCCTTGAGAGCCACCCTCAACAGCTCTTCTAAGCTTTGCCATTGATCTCCCCCCATGGGAAGTTTGGCTCCTCACACTGAGTTTCCCTCAGCTGACAAATCTGAATGCACTTAGTGACTTGCTCACTCCCATTCTCCCCGGCCAGCCCCTACAGGCACCAAGGCCACCAACTGAACTCTGGTCCCTTGACTTGTACTCAGGGATTTATTCCTCTATGCCACAGAGCTGAGTTCAGTTTTGGATATTTAAACAAGTTTTCAACAGTTGTGTAGATATCATCCTCCAAGCAAAGAAAATCTACTAAATTGTTGTCTATTTAATTTTTGAGACTTCTGGCAATTTATCAAAGGTACCTTCACTTCTGCCATTTTGTTACCTTCTATATATTTCAGTTTTTAATATAAAATTGTCTGAAAAAGACACTAGCAAGATGAAAAATCTCCTGTTCATGTCCTGTAGTCCCATGGAAATGAAGTAAAATCCATTGGGTGCAAAGCACGCTGGCTAATTGTACATCTTAATTCAGGCTGACAGGCACAGAATCCCTTATACAAGATTCAACATCCTTAGCCACAGAGTGAATGCCAACATTTTATCTTGAAATTTGGCCACTAATTTGACCATATCATGCTGCATATCCTGGAATTTGGAACTTCTCAAAATGATTACTCCTACATGAACAATGACCGTGTTTTAATTACCATTAATCCTTTTTAACCAAGGTGACATGTCCTTAATTTTATCCCTAGGCAGGTATAATACTGCCACAAACCTCTTCCAAAGTCCAGTCAGAAGTGTGCCTGTTTTATGTACGATGGAGTCACCAATTACTAGAATGTTCTAGGATTTGTCAGGTCACAGTGTGCGCCTTATCAGCTTTTGAGTCTGGCTTTGATTAATATTAATTGCAGGTATATTGTTTTTATGGATTCTCCTCACCATACTGCCTCATATTTTTGGTTTGTTACAGATAAAATTTGTCTTCTTTTTTCTGGCAAGTCATTGAGAACTGAAGTCACTAAATAATGACAGATGTCGGAGTTTCAGACATCATATTTTTCAGAAAATGCATGCTATTGCAAAACATATGCTCCCTGCTGCCAAAGTATAGTACCTGTTTACATGTGATTTACTGTGGTCATGAGGAGGTCAGTGCACTACGTTACATGTATGAAGTTTTGATTCTCTTGAGCGTATGGCTTATTGAAGTACAGGTAAGGTGTTTGTGGGTGTAGTCTGCAGATCCCCTATATATATGTAGTGATAGGAATGTAAGTAAACATACCTCTCAACCGTGCCAAATTCCTCGGTATTTCTCAGTTTTAAGGGAAAAATAATGGGGTGCCACAAATTCCTGAGTGGCCCCTTCAAAACACAATTTTTTGAGGGGTAAGCTTAAAAAAAAAAAAAAAAAAAAAGTTAACATGTTAAGCATTTTACTTACCGTTACCTTACTGCTTCTGTAGCAACCTGAACCTGCTGAGGGAGAATATTATACATACAACTTTACTTTATAACCAACAGTAGACATGGGTAATTATTGTCAGTTTTTTCACGGTGTAATGCGTATACTGAATTCAATGTAAACTGAAGTGCATCACTCACAAAAACTGACAACTGTTTACCTTACATTTTTCTACTGCCTCTTCTATGGGAAGTACTTTGTGCCTTTTGTGCTCCTTAGACAGTCCATGGAGACCACACATAAAAAATTTAGCACTGTTTTCACAGAAGAGCTGCAGTGGCTGTTGATATATATACATTTACAACACACTGCATCTTTTATCGCCTTTCTGTCGGCTGTCAAGCAAGCACACAGCAACCTCAGCCATATTGGCAAGTTTTCTATTCATCCAGAGTGTGTGCTGTCCTAAAAAAACAGCCCTACATTCAGGACAGGTAACATTTCTTTCCAAGCCAACCCAAGTGTCAATACACTGCTTGCAGATGTTGTGCCCACAATCTGTCATCATGGGATCAGTGAAGAAATTGAGACATACTGCCACTCATTCTTTCAAAATTAATTTGGAACTGTTTATGTGTAACATGCTAGCAGTAGTTGCACTGGATATGCTAACAAAAATTATTTAAGCTCAATGATAAATCTAGCCTGTGTGAAAAAAAATGATAGAAAAAATGTACTTAATTAATGCTATTAGATGCTTTAATGTGTGCGAGTGCAAGTTGTTTCAACAAACATTTTCACTTTTTAGCTTCATCAGATCTGCCTGTGTTTACATCGACTCAAAATGAACCAAGTCATTGTTGTTGCTAAAGAACCGAGGTGTGGTTGATCAGCAAAAAGAAATCAGTCAAACTAACCATTGTGTCATTAATAAGACATACCCAGTGGAAGTCAGAAAGTAGCATGAAAGAAGAGGATTTGTGGTCAGTGAGTGGTTGCTATAAGTAGTTATAACAAAAGTTTTTTGGTGGATGATGGGCTCAAGAGACTGTGTGGTGGTACAAGGGGCCTACTGCCATGTCGGGGGACTGGATACTAAACCAACTTTTGTATCAGTTTAAGATTAAAAACAAAAGAATGAAGGGAAATTTCAGGCAGTGTGGTACTGGGCAAAAAGCTTCCCATTTCAGGAGCTCAAGGTTTTCCTTTTCTACCATATCGAGCGCTGACAAACTGTACAAAGAAGAAAGACAATGCGGATCCTCAGGGGACAAATGCCTGCAGTCAAATTTAAATAAGGCGCAACTCCTTCAATTTTATGGGAGAGCAAAGCAGCGGTTGTTATGTCACATGTCTGTCAGTACTAATGGAAATACTGTAACATTACACAATGTGAAGAACTAGCATCGCAGTTAAAGCGTGTTACTTTACTTTGACAGGATTTCATTTGTGAGCAGTGTTTATATTACATTTGGACTAGATCAGTAGCGCCGTAGAACACTTGGGTTTATTATACTTGCTGGGACATAACAGTGACACTTTGCTGGTGTAGTGACAGTCCAGGAACTGGCTACCATTAAGAAATGCTAGTTGCCTACATCCCAGAACTTGGCTGGCAAACTGCCCACCATTTCAGTAGGTGTCTTTTTCTTTCTAAATTCTTTGGAATAATTATGTTATTAATATGACTGATAAAAAAGTATGAAACTGCTAAAGTTTGGAACGAATACTTTTAATTCTGAAAGTGAATCAGCTTTGCAAGTGGTAACAAAAGAATTACGCAAAGTCCGACATCAGCAAATATGAGGCATGCCTGGTTAACAGAAACCTTGCATTTAAGAATTTCCAAAACAATGCATATCTTGTGATGTCCAAAATAAGTAAGCGCTTGAACAAAAGTCACTTTTTTGGGATAGAAACTTTTGACTTGAAACTGCAAATTAGCTTTAAATATGATGTAAATTGTTTGTGCATTCAAAAATTATAGCGAGTTTCTAATTTAAGACACTCATTTCATCATATCTCTCAATCTCTCATAGCAAGAAATACTGACAAAGCCAAAAATAATGGTGGGGTGGGACAAAGGCCTAAAAGCAAGAAAGGAGCTGAGGGATATATTTTATATATTGTTCCTGTAACTTGAACAGTTGCTAGAAAAAAGTTATGTACTCACCATAATGTTCCATGTGAGTTGCTTATCTCGCCTTTATTTTAACTGATGGGTTTGAAGCAGATTCTCGGCTCCGACACGGCCGATAGCAAAAACTCAATGACCTGATTGATATTAGACTCAGAACAGACTTTAGGCAAAAAGCAGGGGTTCGTTTTGAGATACTCTATCAGCATGGAAAATCATATAAGGAGGTCTGATGGATAATGCTTGAAGTTATGTTACTCTGTGGGCAGAAGTAATGGCCACTAGAAAAATAGTTTTCCAGGACAAAAATTTGAGATCACAAGATGATGCTGGTTCAAAGGGGGGAAGAATTATTTGAGACAGCATAAAATTCAAATTCCAGGGAGAATAAGGGATTTTGACAGGAGGTCTCATGTGAAAAACACCTTTGAGAAAAACCTTAGATAACTTATGGGCCATAATATTTAACCCATTGAATCCAAGGTGGAAATTTGATATGGCGGCTAACTGAACTCGAACTCTGGCAGCTGTTACTCCTTCCTTAAAAATCATTGTCAAAAACTCTAAAATGGACGACAAAGGAGCTCGGAAAGGGTCAATTTTTTGTAGACTGGCCCAAATGGAGAACCTTTTCCACTTACTGCGATATAGTTTTCTGGTGGATGGCTTATGAGAAGACAATAGGTTCACAGGTTCATAGATTAGTACTAGGCTAACTGCCCTTGCGAGCCATTTTAAGCCTAGCCAATTATCCCTTGTGAGACTCAAACCCTGCACCTTGTGTTTGTAAGGCAAACACCTTAGCCATTAGGCCACTCTCCCAAGAATTTGTCTTGTGTCATCTGAGAGTGAATGAAGCCTGGCTATTGTGAAAGTGGATCAGTCAAGCAGTCAGCTTTAGAGACTGCAATGAAGGATGGAGGTCCCCTGACGGGTGTGTCAGGAGTTCTGGAACTGGGTCCAGGATCCATGGATCCTCCAGCAGATGATGGTGAAGAAAGGGGAACCAAATCTGTCAAGGCCAATGGGGGGCTATGAGGATAACAGTCCTTACCACCGATGTTGCTTTCTTTAAAAACTTGGGTATCAATGGAATTGGTTGGAATGCATATAGGAGACCCGGAGGCAAATCGTGTATGACTGCGTCTCTCGGGGGATGGCCTGGAGGTGGTATTAGGGTAAAGTAGCTTCTGCATTTGGTATTGATGTGACTGGCAAAGAGGTCGCAGCAGGACTGGCCCCATTTGCGGAAAATCAAGTCCGCAACATGTTGGTTGAGAGACCACTCGTGAGGCAACAGGATTGCCCTGCTCAGCTTGTCCGCTATCATGTTGGATTTTCCCGGGATGTGCGTTGCTAACAGATAATACAGCCCAGTGCCATACCCTGAGGGCTTCTCGACAAAGGGGATAAGACTTGGTTCCGTCCTGTTTGTTCAAGTACCAGACCACTGACATGTCTGTCTGAAATGCAATTGTCCCTAGCGGAAGAGAGTCCTGGAAGTACTGCAATGCCAGAAGTACTGCTCTCAACTCCAGAACATTGATATGCAGATGTGACTCTTGATCCGTCCATGTGCCTTGGGCAGTCTTTCCCTGAAAATGCCCCCCCCCCCCCCATCAGGGAAGCGTCCATGGTCAAAGTGGCTACTGGGGGGGGGGGAGTACAAAGGGTCTTCCTACTGCGACATGAAGATACGTCAACCACCACCGAAGGTCTCTCTTGCAAGAATTTGTGATGAGAATCATATGGTTCATTGGTAATTTCTGGTAAGACCATTGAGCGAACAGGAGCCATTGAAGAATTCACATATGCATCCTTGCAGGTGGAATGGCTAGAATTGCTGCCGCCATCAAACCTAGTACCTTCAAGACCTCTGCGGCTGTAGCTCTATTCTTTGACACCAATGAGTTGACATGTTGGCGAAGAAGTGAGACTCTTTCGACTGGAAGACGTAGAGTGGTGGTTGAGGTATCTAACTCTGCTATAAAGATGGTATGCTGCGATGGCGACAAGGCAGACTTGACTGTAATACCTAAGTGGTGGCAGAGTGTCAGAGTAGATTGTGTTGCCTGAATCAATTGATGCCTGGTGGTAGCGGTGAGGAGCCAATTGTCTAGATATGGAAACACCTGGAATCCTAGACACCTCAGGTGAGCCATGACCACTGCCATGCATTTGTTGAACACTCTGAGGGCTGTAGTGAGACAAAAGGGCAGGGCTTGAAACTGGTAGTGACTGGCTCCCAGCCGGAAATGCCGGTGATCTCTGGAGCATCTGTCCATCTTTATGTGGTAGTACGCGGCCTTGAGATCGATGGAGCACATCCAATCGCCTTTCCCTAGAAAGGGAAGAGTGGCCTGAAGTGTGAACATTCGGAACTTCTCTTTTTTTACAAATTGGTTGAGTCTGCTGAGGTCCAAGATAGGTCTCCAGTTCCCTGTTTTCTTTGGAACCAAAAAGAATCTTGAGTACGTTCCAAATCCAACTTGGTCTGCTGGGACTAGCTGGATGACTCTTTTTTTCTAGCAACTTGCAGACCTCTATAGTTGCATGTTCCCTGAGACTGGGTGGAACATCCGGGATTCTGTTTACAGGAGTGGGAGGTCAAGAGAACGGTATGAAATACCCTCTGGAAATTATGCATTGTACCCAGGTATTGGACGTTATGCTTAGCCAGGCTTCTGGGTACAAAGATAAGTGACCCCCAACTGCCTCCAGAGCCAGACAGCTGGGTCTCCTTTCAGGAATGCTGGTAGGGCTGACCAGAGAACTGGCCTCTGTCACCCTGCTGTTGCAGACCCCCCCTGCCACGCGGGCGGCATCTTCCATTATAACCCCCTCCTCTGCCTCTAGAGGGGGTTTCTCCACGTGTGTCCTGAAAGGCTCCCTGTGCTTTTCGGAACCACATCTTTCCACCCTTAGGGCCCTTGGGATACGGATGGGTAGGGGTAGAAAAATGGACTCCAACGGCAGACAGAGTCTTGCCTTCCTGCTCACACCTGATTAGAGTTTCCTTTACCTTGGGCCCAAACAGGGATGAGCCATCAAATGGGGTGTTGATAAAGGAAGACTTGAAAGGCTCTGCAAAGGAACAGAGATGCATCCAGGCTTGTCTATGCAGAGCAATGCCTGAACTAGCGGCTCTACTCGAACCAACAGCTGCGTAAGATATGAGACACATGGATGAGTTCACAATCGAGTTTAGGGTAGTGAGCTGTGTGTTAACTTTGTCAGCAACCCCTGCAGCTACCGAACCCTGGAGAGTATCTCCTAGCTCTTTCAGGAGATCTCTTTGAAGTCTTGTAAAATGGGTTAAATAGTTCAGTGATCGAAGGGAAAAGGTCACTGAACTAAACATGCATTTCCCATATCTATCCATGATCCTAGAATCTCTGTTAGGAGGATGGATAGATGAGGACATCTCAGACGTTTCCATTTTGGTGGCTGCAGCCACCACCATGGCATCAACAGGCACTCAAAAAGGCTTTGTCCACTGGGGCAGAGATGAACTTATTTGGCTTCCGAGAGACAGGTTCCATGGCCTCTGGAGACTCCCACGCCTTAAGAGAGATCAGTTCCATGAGCTCATCATAAGGCGGAGACACCCAAGAAGTGGAAGGTTGAGACCCGAAAGCCTTCAAGAGCACTGACTTATCTTCAGTAAGGCTTTTGGACTGCCAACGGCCCCTCCGATTAAGGATCTCTAGTATCTCCGCAAAGGAGATATCCTCAGAGGGGGATCGAGGAGACCCTTCTGACTCATTCCAAGTCAGTGTCAGATGTCAAAGACTCTTGTGGGGTGTCCAAGTGCCTCCTCTTGCACAGTCTCTTCCTGGGTACTTCCTCAGTGGGGGATCTGGGGAGGTCTCAGAATAGCAGGGGTGCCCTGTGGGGCTACTTGAGGCTCAGGGTCTCTATGCTTGGGAGGACCGGTAGATGCAGGAGCGGACACAGGCACTTGAGGGGAGGAGGAAGCTAGACATGATGCTGATTATGTCTTTGGAGACAGGACTCTCCTCATGGCATGGAACGCACCATGGCTCCAATGAGAAGGGGTAGAGGGATCCGAAGGGACCATCTGATCCTCCCGCACCGAGGCCATGGGCTCCGACCCCGAGGTAGGAGCCGAGCTCATCCGAGCCGAAGCCCCGAGAGGAAGAGTCGTCACCGACAAATTGGTACAACTATCCTCCTCAGACCTGACAGGAGAGTGTCGGATCCTAGAGTCCCCGATCGGCACCGATGACATCCGAGTAAATGGAACCGATAACACTGGAGCAGGTCTTGGCTCCACAGACTCAACAACCATCAGGTCGGGCTCCTTCGGCTCCGAAAATCCAGTACGACTTGGAGGAGGAGTAGTCAAGTCCGGGTTAATGGTCTTCGGCTCTGAAGAAGGCGTCAGAGCCAACAATTTGGCAAGGCCTGGTGCCTGTAAAAGCTTCTGCACCAACCGGTCCATATCTAGATCTGAGAGGCTGACAGAAGACTTTGAGGAGTGCACCGAGGGTGCTGATTGGAGATGAGGAGATGAGGGAATCTCAGAAGCCGGCTCCAAAGCTATGAGCTGGCTCCGAACAGAAGGGGCACTCGGTTCCAAGGCCAGTGGAACCGATGACTCTACACCCTCCATTTTTTTAGCCTTTTTTTCTATGCTTTCGAGTCACCCGAAGACTTGGAAGACTATGAGGATCTACTAGCACCATCCTGGTCACCCAGTGCTTCGGAGAAAGGGTGCTGAAGTAAATCCCTATCCACTAATTTCCTCCTTCTCTCTAAACGTACCCTGGAAGAGAAGGAGTGACAGATACTACAAGAGTCTTGGAGGTGTAAAGCCCCCAGACAATAAACACACTGAACATTTTTTGTCCATAATCCAGACATTTTTTGAAGCCAGATTTAGGATGTGGCTTCTCTTTCTCATCAGACATCTCTATTATCAATTTAAACAATTTTAAGCAATTGAAACAACACACTCAAGAAATTATCTATCAAAGTACTCATAAGAATGTGGTTAAATACAAGGCCAACTCTTAGGCCAACACTATAGAAAAAAAACAAGCCAACACAGGGCACTTATCTAAAACTAAGTCTCAGTCTAAAACTATATTGATTTTATATATATGTATGTATATATATATATATATATATATATATATATATATATATATATATATATATATATATATACACTATCCTATCAAGAAAGTCAAGAAAAAAAGTTTTTAAACTTGCAAATAGATGAATCTATCGATTAATATTGGTCCAAGCTATCTGGAACACCGAGATCTGTGCCGCGGCAAACTAGATCTGAAGTAATTCCAGCAGTGCATCATGGGATAAGGGGCTTGGTCTCGAGCTACTGGCAAACCTTGAGCTTTGCTATCGGCCGTGTCGGAGCCGAGAATCGGCTATGAACCCATCAGTGAGAATAAACAGCAAGATTTAACAACTTCACATTAACAGTTTTGCATTATTATGCATTTTCTGAGGGATATAAATTCTGAAATTCAAAAGTCTGCCATTATTTATTATTAGTGACTTCAGTCTTCATGTCGGTCTCCCATAATTCCACTGGAATGGGTGGGGTTACATAATTATGTAAGAAAATTTATGTTAATAAACATCCCACTTTTTGGCCAATTGTACCTACTTTTCATGGGTCTTTGTCCACATTTTTGATGTTTCCAGGTTGAGATGTATGTAGGTAGATAAGTTGGTAAAGAAGATTTGGGACAGACAGCAAGAAGACAAGAGGAGATGAAGGCAACCAGCCAAAAAATGGATTAATTGCATCATAAAAGACTTGTGAACATCAGGCATTACTGTCAAAGAAATGAGAAGAGTGACTGAACTGAAAGAGGTGGCAATGGTTGACACAAAACCCCAACCCCATGAAAAAATAAAATGGGGAAAAGTGGGGTTAATGATAACGATGGTGGTTATGGTTGCATACTCAAAGGGGCAGGCTACTGCTGAGAGGTTAGCCTCAGTACTCTGGATATACTTACATATCTCAGAAATATTTAAGGTAATATAAAAAAAACTTTCTATTTTCTCTGAGCAAGAGCGTTACTTAGACTGTAACAGCAGCCACACATCCAAGAATAAAAAATGAAAACACTACTGGCAACAGTTCCAAACAACTTATTCACCAGACCTTAGTGCCTTGGCTATCACAGCCTTCTTGAATGCTGTGATAGCTGAGGCGCTAAGGTCTGGTGAATAAATTCTTTGGAACTTTAGCTTTACTTACACTCCCTGAATAAACTGTCATCTAAGAAATCTGAAAGATAGCTCAAGAAGTACTTAAGTATATTACCTAAAATGCAGTCATATCTTTACCATATAAAAACAAAGTCAAAACCTAGCTATTTAAAAGTGAAATCCCTGGAAATAAAATAAGGTGGGGAACTTTTTTCAACTCTCACTGAGAAAAATAGGAATATATTCTTTATAGTTTCATAGTTTCATAGTAGTGTACTAGGCTATCTGCCCTGGGGCATTTACAAGCCTAGCCAACAATGATGTGGCTTACGCCACCCCGTATTATATAGTTGCGCCTCTCTAGTAGTGACACATGTGGGACCCCATTATTTAGTAAACTATACCTCTGTCTAGTAGTGACACTGAGGTGACTCCCGGGGTAAACTTACGATCTCCCATCCATGCATCGAGATTTTTCTTGAACAGTGCCAATGAAGGGCTCTGTCTCACATGAACTGGGATTTTGTTCCAGAGTACGGGCAACCTCTGCGTTATGAATCTATCCCTCCAGCATGTTTTATTCATATTTGTGCAGAGGTTGAAATCTTTAGCTCGCGTGGTTCTGGTGGATCTGGATTTTTTGAGATGGAGCATGTCCATCAGTTCTTGGTTGGACATGGCCCTATATGTTAGGCACAAATCACCTCTGAGCAGGCGGTATGCTACTGAATAGAGCTGGAGTTTCTTTAATCTAGCTGGATAAGGCACATGTTTGAGACCCATGATCCTCTTGGTGAGGTACTTCTGGGGTCTTTCCAGTTGTTGCATGTGCCGGGTGAGATACATCCCAAATGGAGCATTATATTCAATCATGGGCCTGACAAGTGAGGAATATAGAGGTACAATGACCTCCTTTGATCTGGATGAGAATCCCTTCATGATGAGATGGGCAAGGTAGAATGTCTTTCTGACCACTTTGGCATAGAATGTCTTTCTGACCACTTTGGCAACATGGTTGTCAAAGGAGAGGTCACTATCGACTTGAGTCCCCAGGTCTCTGATTACTTCTTCCGTACTCAGTGAGTTATTGTCTATGTGATAATTTGTGGGTACTTTGTTTTTCCCAAAGGGGATGACTATACATTTTTTGGCGTTAAGTTTGAGGACATGATTCCGGCACCAGTTGTCCGTTTCAGTGAGACCTTTCTGTAGGATGTGTGTGTCAGCAGGTGAATCAACTATGGCACCCAGTTTGCAGTCATCTGCAAACTTTGTCAGCCATAATCTTCCCATATTTGCTTTCACATCCGAGAAGTAAATGCCGAATAAGAGTGGTCCCAAGACTGAGCCCTGTGGGACACCACTCGTGACTGGTTTTGAGTCTGACATGGCTCCAGCAATTTTGACCTTATGGGTTCTGTTTTTTAGCCAGTTTGCTACCCATCTTGTGACATATGGATTGACATTTAGGCTGCTGAGCTTGTCTATGATGCCAGAGTGTGGTATCGTGTCAAAGGCTTTAGCCAAGTCCAAGTAGGCAGTGTGGACAGCCTTGCCCTCGTCGATGGCACTAGTGACTGTCTCGAAGAAGTCAACCAGGTTTAAGAGGCAGGATCTGCCTTTTACAAAACCGAACTGGGTGGGATCAAGGGTCTGCAGATCTCCAATATCGCCATTTATGAGTTCCATGATGATTCTTTCCATAGCCTTGCAGACCAGGCTGGTCAGACTTATGGGGCGGTAGTTACCAGGGTCAGTAGAATTTCCCCCTTTGTGGAGTGGGACCACTGTTGCTGTGCGCCAGTGTTCAGGTACATATCATGTAGTGAGGCTAAGATTGAGTAGCGTTTTTAGGTGCGGGTTTAGTTCATCTTGAAGTTCACGTAACACGCAACCGGGGATACCATCGGGTCCCATAGATGCTGTGTTTTTTGCTTTGTTGAGTGCTGATTTCACCTGTATGTCTGAGATGACAGGTAGGTTACATTCAGCAGGGATAATTACTACATCTTTAGGGGGTGAGGGAGGGGAGAAATTTGCACTGAACCTATCTGCCAGAATATTGGCAATGTCGGTAGAGTCAGTGAATTTTTTGTCGTTGTGTACCAACTCAGAGCATATCTGAGAATTTCCTCCCAAGGTTCTGACATAATTGAAGAAGGCCTTGTGATTGTCTTTGGTATCCTTGGCAATCTTTCTCTTAAAGTTGGCTTTAGATGTTTTTATGAGAGAACGTAGTTTTTTACTTGTGCTGATCAGGGAAGCCTTTCCCTTGTGGGATTTGGCTTTGTCCTGCAGTAGCTTCCTTCTTTTGTTGTACAGTTTGTTTATAGCGGGTCCACCAAACCGGGCGTTTTCCTTGGTGGAGAGGGTCTTGGTTTTAGTTGGGATTGCTTGATCCATGCATTCTTGGAGATGTCCGTAGAAGGCTGTTGTGTAGGATTCAGCATTTTGGGATGTGGTTTCCATTAACCCAGTAGGCTTAAAGGATATCATTTCTGACTTAAGGAGTGTAAAGTCAGCTTTTGAAAAATTTTTCACTGTAGTCTTTTGTTCTGGGGGTGGGGGTGGGATATGTACATCCAACGTGATCAGTTTATGGTCAGATCTTACTAGTGAGGGGTTTATATTCGGTGCAGAGCATTTGGACCCCATGTTTGTGATAATCAGGTCAAGTATATTATTTCTCCTCGTAGGAGAAGTGACCAGTTGCTCCATAGCATTTGAGTTAATGAATTCCAGGAATCTTTGGGCTAGGGTGTTAGGGCTAGAATAGTGGGCCCAGTCTATGTTGGGGTAGTTGAAGTCACCCAATATGATGGTGTTTGGTGTGACATTCATATCCTCCAGTGTTTTCAGGAATGCTTGATGGGATTCCTGGGATTGGGAGGGTGTTCTATAACATGCGACCAGTTGTATGGCAGTTTTGCCTATGGTGAGTAAAACTTGTATGGTTTGTGATGCTTCATGGGTAGCCACCAATCGAGAGGTGTAGGTGTCCTTTATGAAAATAGACACTCCCCCTCCCTTTGTGGTTCGGCCTGGAACTTGAGGCCGAAAAGCATGATATGAGGTATAGCCTGGTAGCGCTGGAGTGCTCTCAGGAGCCTTGAACCAGGTTTCAGTTACTGCACAGACATCGATGTTCTCCATACTGAGAAGTGCTTCGAGTGCCTGCATCTTGAGATTTAGACTTCTGGCGTTGAGCAGCATTACACTTAATTTTTTTCCATTTTTGTTTTTTACGGAGGTTGATTTGTCTTTTGAGCATTGCCCAAAAAAGGCACTATGGGGGTGGCAAGAGCCTTGGCCAGTATCCGGAAGCCCAGTGGTGACAGGTGCAAGCCATCCCTTGCAACGCGGCTTGTCCAGCATGTCATCCCAGGCTGACAGACATTGCATCCCCCTAGAATGACACCAGTGATTAAGCCAATTGTTAAAATTGATCATTTTGTCTTTTTACTGAGGCATCATTCTTGGTGAAGGCAGGATGCTGCTCAGGGTCAGGGTCATACCAGTCTGGGCTACATAATCGGAGAGCTCCTCAATGTCTCTTTTCATGTAGTCCAGGGAGGTACGTCTCAGGTCATTCACACCAGCATGGACAATGACTGCATCATACTTGTACTTGCTTTGGAGTGACCTGAGTGCGTGTGTAATGTGGCGGATCCTAGCTCCCGATAGGCAGCTCACCGTTACCCTCTCCTTATTCAGTCTGGTAAGTGGAACGTCGGTGTGTCTGACTATAGAGTCACCTATTACTAGTGTCTCTGGCATAGTGTTTTGCCTTAGGGGCTGTGATTGTGTGACACACCTGTTGTTTGAGGTATGTGTTGTAGGTGTTACGTTTTGTGGGGGTGTATTTCTGGGTGTCTGCTTTGGAGGCCTCTGTTGTTTTGGTAAGTTTTTTATAAGAGCCTCCGAGTATGTCTTTGTGTTCTTATGTGTTTGGTTTGTAGTGGTGGTGGTTTTATGTGTGACCGGTTTTGCTTCGGGTGTGGGTACCTTCTCCTCCTGTCTGGTCTTGCCAGTCCTGAGTTGAGAGAGTTTTTATCTTCTTGGATTTACTGTTTGCTTTTTGTTAACTAGATGAGTGAACAGGTCTAATACCCTCTCCTTCTCAAAAAACAAACAAACTAAGATTTAAACATTACACAACAATTTTACTAACAGTGCAAGTTATGTGCTGGAAATTGATTTACTGGTTATATGTGTTTACCTCACAGACACAAGGTACAGTGTGTGGGGGAAGGGGTTGGCATAATGGTTAAGATCCTTACCTCACAGATACAAAGTACAAGGTTTAAGTCTGACTTCTGGTTGCTGCCTAGGCTTGTAATAGTCTACAGACTGATTGCCTAGCATTTACTAATGAACCAACAACATTTGCAAAAGCAAAATACAGAGGAACATTCAACACAGATTAAAGCTATCACATTAATTATGTAATTATTCATTTAAGTCAAACAGTACATTTAAATTAGAAATAACCTTAAAAGATTCTATACATACTCACAACATTTTAAATTAGTTATGTCAGTGTACAGATCAATTCAGTACATCAGGCAATATCTGTGAAATGATTTTGATGAACTACTATACACTACAGCATTGTATGGCCACTAGTAGGGTCTGGTATCTGCAGTCAGTGGACACTGCTACATATCTAGTAATTATTAGTTGTTGCGTCTTTCGGCTTTTCCTGGTTAGGGGTCGCCACAGCAGAACTCCGGTCCGCTAATGATTGGTAGTTGATTTTTACGTGCTGAGTTACCAGCCCTGACGCACAACCTTCAACGAAGGTATGCCCATTCACGCATGTCTCCACGCAGAAGACGCTCTAGCTGAGAATCGAACTGGACAGCGTCTGACTGTGAGGCGACAACGCTACCGCAACACCACCACCGTGGGTTATGTCTAGTAATTATTAGTAATAATTCAAAAATAATTCAGATGAAGTGTAATTGTAACAATGTTTACTTTGGAAAATCAGAAGTGCATCTTTAAAAGTGTATGCTGCATATGGAAAATGTGTAATCTGCCTTTAAATGAACTGCAATAATGACTGTGAGAATGGTCTAACAAAGCTATAGGAAGAAACTACATTGTGCTGTAGAGAGTGGAAATATTTTCCCAGGCCTATACATAGTAGTTATATTGAATCGTGTAAATAACAACATCTTAATTATTAATAACTGAAGTATAAAAGTGGGGTAGCCTGGGATGGAACTCAGATCAATCAGGAAGTTGGTTTCTCAACTGAGGGATCAACTAAAGAAAGATCCTGGTAGCATGGTGTGTGACAGTTCATTTGGGACTAAGCTGTATAATGTGCCTTGTGGCAGTAACTGTTCACAGAGCTGGAAACTAGACCTGAGTGTGGCCCCTTCTTTTCCAAAAGATCCCGTGTATCCTAGAGGAGCTACGTGGACTGAATGGTATTAGTAAGTAGTAACTGAAGGTACTTTGTTTTTTTTTGTTTTTTTTTAACAAGAAACATTTTTATTGAATTATCACATATGACATAGGCAGTCATATATTTATATAAATGAAAACAAACCATCCTGACAAAATTTTAGTTGCAAATATTATACATCACAAATCATGTCGACATAAGTGTAGTTGCAAACATTATACATCACTTAAAATCTATCCAGTCATTGTCAAACATTACATAGCTCATTCAAACCCTGCCTTCTTTTAAATCTTGTTCCTCCTCTGCATTACTGTTCCCACAATTCCCATTTTTCCTATGTAATTTGTTCCTACCCTTTTCTAAAGATCCCAATTCCAGTTGTTTTATCTCTGTTACTATATTCACTACTTCTAGTAAAGTTGGTTTAGACTTTGATTTCCATTTTCTAGTAATTGTTTTTTTGGCAGCCATTATAATTAGACTCTGCAAGGCTTTACTGTGTCTAGGCAATTCAGATTCTGAATCATAGCTCAAAAAATCATTTCCTTAGTTATTTGCTCACCCAGTATTTCTGACAGAGCAGTCTGCAGGGAATCTTTAAAATATGCCAACTCATTACACACCCAGAAAATGTGATCCTAATTATCTGTTTCTTCTCCATCACACCCCCAACGTTTGCTGTCTCCCTGGGAAAAACATCTTTGTAGTCTACTTGGAGTATAAAAATACCAATGTAAACACTTCCAAGCAAAGATCCTAAATCTTCTAGACTTTGTTGCATGTTTGGGAGACATACATATATCCTCCAAGGTACTTTGCTTTGTTTCAAACTAAAAGCTAAGTGGGCAGTTATTTTGCTGGACTCCATGGATTTCTGACAAAAGTGTTTTATATAAATCCTGCTTCCACCATCCCTTGAACTTGCATAATTTAATTTGTGAACATGATTTTCAGGACAGGAAAAAGAAAATAGTTGATCTTATTTTCATTTTATTCTTTTATCCAGGTAATATGAAAAATAAGTAATGAGCTCAGAGTGAGATCATCAGGCTGCAGATGGCAAGCTAATACAAAGCCCAAAACCGAATGAATTAAGACCTATATAGAAAAGTAAGGGAACAAAGAAGCATCTTTCAATATGCTGGAAGACATACAGATGAAACCTACTGGAAAGGTATGCTGGATAAGGGAGAAGAATGTAACCACATAAGAGGGGCTACACCTCTTCTAACTACAAACCACATGAGGGATGAAGGACACTATACGGGTGCACAAGGTCAATTCAGGGAGATGTGAAGGGATCACCTGAACAAGAATGGCAGGTGAAAGAAAGACACCCAAGCAGCAGCTGAAAAGGACTAACTAAATATCTGATCATTGAATGTGTTTGTCTCTGGAAAGAGTTATGGACCCATGTAATGGACTGCCAGCATAGGTGGTGGAGAAGTAATCTACTGGATCATGGGACAGATGTAAAAAGGGTAAGAAGGAAAGTAGTGATGAGATGATATACAGCACACTTGATAAGATTATCATTTCCCCTCTACCATCAATCACATGCGATCTAATATTTTAGATGTTAATTAATTAAATAATGCTGTCTGTAAGATCTGCATGTAGATGGTGTGAAGACTGGTAGAGATGGGTGAAGGCTGCCAGCCTAGCCAGATAGAATTATCTGCACAATTCTATCATTTGTAAATATGAATGTAAACTAAAGGCCTGTTGTCTTAAATGTAAAGAAATACTGTTACATGTGGAACTGGAAATAAATGAGACAACAGTGAACTCTACTGACCAAAGTAAAGCATGTGGTGACCCTTTGAAATAGACAGTGGTGCCGAAAAGTCTAGATGAAGAAATTCTTTCTATTGTTCTAACCAAGAGTTAAATTGCTAGATTTAAACATGCAAATGTATTTTTATTGCTCTGTTCCTGACCAGCTGCAAGATAACAAAAGGGAGATATTAAGAATGTAAATGTAGTTAATGTGTCAGCCTGGGAACAACAGGAAAGTGTAAAAAGATGATGTAATGTTTATCAGAACTGCAATAGCAATTTAAACAGTGAGAGCCAGAGATAATTAAGCATTTTTGTCTTGTTCCTCTAACTCATCAACACTGCCTGCTGTCTTATGTAAGTTATCTTAGACTTGTGTTTTCTTTTAGAGATAGCTAGAACTAGAAGATTAGACTAAGTGGTTTTCTGTTATATCAGAACTGTACTACTGAATTATTTTAAGTATTTCTGTGTGATCTCTGAACTCTTGACTAGCACCGACTGTGTAGTAGAACGTATTGTCTTGTGGTTTTAATTATTTATTATTAAATATTTTAAAACCTTTTAACTGTGGCTGTTTTGTGTAGAGGTAATTTAAGCTCTTAAGAGTACTTGCATGCCTTTGGTAAAACTGTACAAAGCCACTCTAATAAGCTTTGACTGTTTAGTCACATCTACCAATTGGATAATAATATTGCACAGTAATAACTGGACACCCTTTTAAAGGCCTTTGAGTAGCTGATAATTATTAGTGGGTGGTGGCAGCTGGTACTACCCTATAGTGTGGGAAAAAGGGGCACAGCTGGAGAACCTGTGCCAGCCTTCCCCAGAAGTGTCTGTGTGGTTGTGTAAACTCTTATCTCAAAGTGTGTGTGTATGTGTGTCAGCTACTTGGCCAGGGACACGAAGCACTGGTTGAACAGAGAGGGTGCTGGAGATTTTAGCTTGCCCACTAGGCTGATATCTGGACCCTATAGCTGTGCCAGTGGGGAGTCTTATTGGGGACCTGGGGAGCAAGGGAGCGACCAGCCCCGGACTGACTGTGATCTCTGTGTGCTCTTAATGGAAATTGCACTTTACTGTGTGTATTTGTTAACCTTTCCTCATATATGAGACGTTCTCTCTGGTGTTAGTAGTGAGGATTGATGCTCCTTGATTGCTGGGCCAGGGCACGGGCGTCACAGATGGGTTCCAAGAGAAAGAGGTCAAAAGCAGGCATACATTGCAGCAGACATGATAATGGCAGATATTGTGAGTAGATTAGGTTCTAAACAGTATGTTAGTAATTATAAACACCAAAATACATGTCTTACAGCATTGTCAACAAAGTCATAGGTACTTGTCATGTCATGTCTCAGGGACTCCAAAGCATCTTCAGGTTAATGTTTGATCTACATTTAAAACCAGTAAATAGCTTCCAAACTGGAGGATCAACTTTATAAATGACTCTTTCAGTGCTTTTAGTCATGAATGATGGTGTTTTTAGTAGTCAATGATCTTAAAGGATAGTAGCGTTGTCACCTCACAGTAAGACGTTGTCCGGTTCGATTCTCAGCTAGAGCGTCTTCTGCGTGGAGACATGCGTGAATGGGCATGCCTTCGTTGAAGGTTGTGCGTCAGAGCTGGTAACTCAGTACGTAAAAATCAACTACCAATCATTAGCGGACCGAAGTTCCGCTGTGGCGACCCCTAACTGGGAAAAGCCGAAAGACACAGAGTGATCTTAAAGGATAATGTTATGCAAATATTGGTAATTTATTTGCAGAGGGAGATATCAAATCAATATAGAGCAGTTTATTAACTGTTGTTGATAATGGGAATGTATCCCTATCACTGATTGGGAGAAAGTCTGTATTTTTCCTTAACTGGCAGCAAACAGCATTTCATGGCATCTGACAGAACGTTGAACCTGCAGACCTTAATAAGGGTTGTTTTTCATAGGTTCATAGGAAGTTACTTGGCAACATCCCTAGAGCTCTTACAAGCCTAGCCATATTTGTCCCGAGTTGCCCAAATTGTCAGTGGTTAGGTGAATGAAGTAATCAGGAGGGACACGGGCACCACTCAGGAGTGAATATGTGGTCACCCAGTCATTGATCTAGGTTGCATCTGAGGAGGGCCAGGGAGGGGCTCTGCTTCATGTGAATTGGAAGCTTGTTCCAGAGAAATGGCAGTCACTGGGAGATATATCTACCTCTTCAGCATGACTTGTTCATGTCAGAGGCTAGGTTAAGATCCCTGGAATGAGTGACCCTCCTGTAGTTTGATTTACAAATGTGCAGCATTTCCATCAGGGCCGGGTCAGAGACTGCCTTGTTAGCCAGGCACAGGTCACCTCTTAGCAACCTGTAGAAGACATAATACAGTGACAAGGCTTTCAGTCTTTCCACATAAAACTTATTTTACGTAGCCTGTAATTTATTGGTGAGAAAACTCTGTGGTCTCTCCAGTTTTTGCAGGTGTCTGGTGAAGTACGTACAAAAGGGAGCATTGTACTCAATTAGTGGTGTGATGAGGGCCAAGTGTAATGGAATTCTAACATCCTAAGATCTAGATGTGATGCCTTTACCTATAAGATGTGCACAATGTGCACATAGAATGATTTCCTTACTACTGTGGATATGTGGTGGTCAAAGTTCAGATTGCTATTAACCTGAGCACCCAAATAACGTACCACTGGGTCTCCAATTAGGGGGGTGCTGTCTATAATGTAATTAGCAGGGATGTCAGCTTTCCAAAGGGAATAATAATGCATTTTTTGCATTTAGCTTTAATTTGTGGCTTTGACATCAGTCATTTGTCTGTGTTAACACTGTCTGCATTATATTAACATCATTGGGGGACTCAATGATTGCTCCCAATTTGCAATTATCAGTGAACTTGGTCAGTTACAGGCCATCCAAGTTTGCCTGGACTTCTGAGAAATACATTTAGAACAGTAAGGGACCCGGCACAAAACCCTGTGGTACGTCACTGGTGACAGGTCTTTTGATAGCTGTGAAGTCACCCACTTTAACAGTATGTGTCATGTCAGTGAGCCATTTGGCTACCCATCTGGTAATGTAGGGGTTAATTCCAAACTGGGAGAGTTTCTCTAGAATACATGAGTGGGAGATTGTGTCAAATACTTTGGCTAGGTCAAGATAGGCAGTATGTACTGTCTTACCCTCGACCAGACCTTTCACGAATCCGAACTGGGTTGGGTCCAGAGTCTGGAGATTACCTATGTCATTGTTAATAAGGTCCATAACGATTCTCTCTATGGGCTTGCAGATGAGGCTATTGAAGCTTATGGGCCTATAATTCCCAGGTTGATTGATGGACTTCCTTATGCAGAGGGATTATTGTTGCTGTCCTCCATTCTGCCAGAATATAGTCAGTTTGCAGGCTGTGGTTAAATGGGGATTCAAGTGGGTTTGCAAGGTCATGTTTTAAGTTGTTTAACCAGCAACCAGGGATGTTGTCTGGTCCTACTGATGCCAAGTTTTTGGCCCTGGAAAACACCAAGATAACCTGCTCTCTTGAGATAATAGGCTGAGGAATGGCGGCAGGTATACTTTTTGGGGTGACTATAGGCGACAGGGAGTGAAGTTTTCTCCAAATCTGTCAGCTATCAAGTTGGCATTACCTCCAGTTGAGCAGGGGTGGTGCTATTCACAACCAGTTTAGTGCATAGCTGGATATTTCCTTTTAGATTTCGGACATCATTAAAGAACGTCTTATAATTATCCTTAGCTAGGGAGGCTATTTTTGCTTCATAATTATCTTTGGAGGGCTTGACAAGATCTCTTATTTGTTATTTAAGCTAGAGAGGGACTTCTTCCTCTGCTGAGTCAATTCCCTCTTGTTCCTGAACATTAATTTATTTCTCTTGTTGTATGGCCTGTTTATACTAAGGGTCCTTCAGGGTGGCTTGTTTTTTCGGCAAGACCTGGTTTTAATCCAGTCAGGTACAGCCGATTCTATACAACTGCTTAAGTGGTTATATAGGACATTGGTGTACACCTACGCATAGCAGTCCATGTTATCTGTGTTCAAGGGGGCTTTGAAAGTTCTTATACCATCACTTAGTAGAAGGTAATTTGTCTTAGAAAAATTCTTAAGCATTTTTGAGCTTAATGCAGTATCAGGTCATATAATTACATTGAACTAGACTGATATATGGTTCAATGTTACCAGGGAGAACATGACACGGGGGGGGGGGGCAGTGCTCTCCCATGTTAGTGAGTATTATGTCCAGGACATTCAAGCCTCTTGTGGGTGTGCTAACTAGCTGTTCCAGAGCATTTGCACTGACAAAGTTCAAGAACCTCTAAGCCAGCATGTTTGTGGTCATATCTGCTTCCCAGTCAATAGTAGGATAATTAAAATAAGCATCCAAAATTAAGATCCCCTGCACGGAAGTAAATGCACAGCTATAAATTACATAAATGAACAAAAAAAGATAGCCAGCATCTGTACGCTGTGTAGATACTTTAATGAGACATAAAACACAAGAGATAACAGACCAGTTTCGGCTAACGAGTTAACCTAGTCTTCATCAATGTAAAAAATACAAAACATCTTGTGATCCTATATATACATTATCCTTAATTAATGTTGAAATGTTATTGGTGAGCTCATACATATTGATTCAAACCTGGGCTGAACAGCCCTCCTAATTTAACAGTCCACTTCTTTTCCATAGCATTCAGTTTTGTGTGCCAACCAGTTTTGTGATTTCTGTCACCTGTTATCCTATCTATAACTGTAAAATGAAAAGTCGCTGTGGTATGATGTAGGGCATGTTTAGACAAAGCATTGCTCATTCTTTTATGTCTGACATCACAAAGATGTTCAGAAATATGTAACCTGAGGGGTCTAGATGTTTGTCCAATATAAAATGCGTGGCAACTACAGGTAGCCAAATATATGACCCAATCTGTACTGCAATTTGCAAAAAATTTGATATCAAATACCATGCTACAGTTATTACTAGAAAAATGTTGTCTTCAACACTCGGATACAATTGCTGCAGTGGCCACACGGCATGCAGCCAATTAACTTGCCCCCGGAGATGGTAGTCTGAATGGTATCATAAGCAGATGGATGTTGATGTTTAAAGTGACTTTAATGAGACCCCACATTTTTCCCTTTCCTGAAAGAAAACTGGCATGTTTCACCTAAATGTTGTGACAAAAAATTGTCTGCCAGCAATATGTTCCAATGTCTTCTAATTACCTCTATTAACTTGTTGGCATTCCTACCGTATGTGGTGATAAAATGTAACTTGTTGGCTGTAGATTGTGGTTTCTGTTTATATTTAAGAAGGTCCTTCCTATCAATATTGGCAGCATAGTTGCTTGCTGTATAGACATGGCCCATGCTATATCCCCCCTTTCTTGAAACCTATGAACTAAATCTCTGCGAAAATATTCAAAAGAATTATCATCTGAACAGATGCGTCTCATCCTAATGAATTGTGACTTGGGAATATTTTTTTGCAATGTGGACTGGATGAAAGCTGGATGCATGGAGTAGGGTGTTGTATTCAGGGTATTTACGAAATACATTGGTGTGTAAAGTCTTATTATCATTCCTGGATATAAGTACATCCAAATAAGTGATTCTATCTTGATGGTAATTGATAGTAAACTGTAAACCCCACTTGTTGTCATTGAGATACCCTATAAATTCCATAAGGTATTCCACATCAGACCTCCACACCATCCAGCAATCATCCAGATACCTACGCCATATATCAATTTCCCCCAAGTAGATATTATGTAGTATCATAAATGAGGTTTTCTTCTATGTAAGCCATGTAAAAATCCGCATATATAGGGGCAAATGATGCACCCATTGCAGTGCCATGCACTTGTAAATAGCATTGGTTACCATAAAAGAAAACATTCTTCGTAAGAGCATGTTCCGTCAAAATGATAAGAAAAGTATTAAAGCCGGGTTTGCATAAATTAGATTTTTGGAACCAATATTCAATAGCATCCAGCCCTGCCCAATGTGGTATGTTTGTATACAATGAACAAACATCTAATGTGCACAACAACCAATGGTCCTCAATTTCCATATCACTTACTATATCCAGAAATTCTGTAGTATCTTGAATTCTGAATCTCACCCATTTGAGTAATGGTTTGAGATATTCTGTCAAGAACTGTGCTATTGGTTCAGTTAAGGACCCATTACCAGCCACAATTGATCTACCTGGAGGATTATGAAGATCTTTGTGAATCTTCGGTAAAAATATATATATATTGACTGTTTGGATCTGAAATGATGCCATTTTGTAATGCTGATTCCAAAATATTGTCTAGTTGTTGTTTAAACATCATAGATGGATCAAGAGGCATTTTGGTATAATATCTGCCATCATCTAGTTGTCTTCGAGCCTCAACATCATATTGTGACCAATTCATGACAACCACAGCACCACCTTTGTCCGCAGAAATAACTACCAAATTCTTATTGTTGGCAAGTTCTTGTAAGGCCAACAAATCAGACTTTGAGAGATTATTGCATCTTGCATGAGTCACATTTGAATTAAAATGCAGATCTTTAAGTACACTATTTTTGAAGACTCACACAATGGTGCATTGGTGGAACAAATGTGGATTTGTGGTATTTGAATGAGTCCCCAGTTGAGTAATCATTAGTACTACCATGGAAATGCACTTTAAGATTGAGCAGTCTGCAGAATGCTATAACATCTTGTGCCAATACATCTTCTGGAACAAATAAACCAGGTATAAAAGAAAGACCTTTATTTAGCAGTGCTATTTGTGAATCCGACAATGTTACATCAGAAATGTTTAATACATTTGTTGTGGAACAACTATTTACTTGTTCGTCAAAAGTTCCATCAAACCCTACATGTTTTTGATGTTTACAATGTTTTCTGCCTGCCCTCTTCTAAGGCCTAAAGGGACAGTACTATTATTGCGTTTGGGGGTTGGAGAATCAGAGGTCTGCTGTGTATCTAGATCTGTACCAGATGATGAATCACCCCCAGATGAACCTGTATAAGTATTCCATTTCCTAAGAATAGACTTGGGACGTTTATGTTTTGGGGTTGTATTTCTTTTATTGCTCCCCCCTTCAAATCTAACATGTCTGGTATAATTAAAGGGGGTGCCCTTTATCATAATCCATTTGATATGTTTGGAACTTCTTGAGTTTTCTGTCCCTAAGCTGTTCTTCAAAAGTTAGTAAATCCGAACTAAGCTTGGTCAATTGTGTAGAGTAAAAAGGTTGGCCAATATATTGATTGCTATCTTCACATAACTGACTAACTGTATTTATTTGTTGATCAGTAACCCTTTCATAATATCTGGCAACCGTTTCCACAAATCCCAATGAACATTTGTGTTATATGGCAGACCATTCATTTGTTAGCTGATCATCCATATCACTGACTAATGGCTGGATTTTTACCCTGAGCCCTCTGGGAGTTATACCTTTTACCATGTATGCTTTAAATAGTTTAAGATGCCAAACATCGGATCTTAAGGCTTTCATGGTTTTATTAAGTTGTTGAAACAATCCATCACAGCGAAATTGTGGATTCTCAATAGTATTTAAACTATTGTCATTATTCAGATCTGCAATATCAAATATACCCAAATCTTCCTTATCAGAAGAAAGACCAGCCAAAATACTGGTTAGATCCATTGTACAAAAGGTTAATAGAGAGTATAAAAAACTAGTAATAAAAATCAAATACTCGGATTATGAAGAGAAATAATTAGAAGTTATGTACTCACCATAACGTTCCATCTGAGTAGGTGTATTCATTTGTCTGCAACCTGTGGGTTATGGATCCGATATCGGATCCGAACCGGCATGGTTTTCCAGCTATGGATCCAAGCTCTCAGCTCCTCCCCTCACCCATAATGCCCTGCTCTACCCTCATGACCTCAGATCGAGTTTGCCAAAGCAACAATACCCTAAAAAGGGTAACAAGGAATATGCAGGAAACTGAAAGGCCGGGGGGAAGGGGGGGCGGGGGGGTTGCAGACAAATGAAAACACCTACACAGATGGAACGTTATGGTGAGTACATAACTTCTAAATCTGAAGTAGGATATTCATTTGTCTGCAACCTGTGGGACAGAGTCCCCAGCTACCTGAATCTTGGGCGGCCATCATGGAAGGATATTCCGAGCACCGTGAGCCAAAGGATGCTCTACCCTAGATGCAAGATCCAACTTATAGTGAGAAATAAATGTATGAGATGAAGCCCACGTGGCTGCTGCACAAATATCATCTAGAGGAATCCTAGCCTTGAAGGCTGCCGAGGTAGATACTGACCGGGTTGAATGGGCATGAACACCCCGGTGCGGCCTTCCTGACGCTTGATAAGCCAATAAAATGCACTGTGAAATCCAGCGGGACAGAGAAACTTTAGAAATTGGCTTGCCCAAATTGAATTTTGCAAAGGAAATAAACAGCTGGTCGGATTGCCTATGACCAGCTGTCCTGTTGAGATAAAATCTAAGTTGCCTGTGAACATCTAGTGAGTGTAGCTTATATTCACCTTTGTTTTCATACTTAGGGAAGAAAACAGGAGGTTAATGGATTGATTGATGTTTGCTTCAGAAGCGATTTTAGGAAGGAAGGACGGGTTGGTCCTGAGGGAGACACGGTCCGGATGAAATACCAAGTAAGGAGGTTTAGCTGATAAAGCTTGAAGTTCAGAAACTCTCTTGGCTGATGTAATGGCTACCAAAAGGCTGTCTTGTAGGACAAGAATTTGAGATCCACCGTAGCAAGGGCTCGAAAAGGGGAGCGGTCAAGGCCTGTAGGACCAAAGAAAGGTCCCAAGGAGGAACTGCTTGTTTTATAGGGGCCTGAGAAGGAAAGTACCTTTAAGAAATGTTTTGCACAATTTGGCTGACATAAGAGGATTAGACTCTTGACCAATGTGATAGTGAGAAATTGCCGCCAGTTGAACTTTGACTGTGGAACTGCTGGCACCATCATTAAAGAGAGAGGTTAGAAAATCAAGCACTACAGGGAGAGGAACCGTGAAGGGATTTAGGCCTTGCCGCTCCGCCCACACAGAAAGCGTTTCCATTTGCTTCGTAAACCTTTCTAGTGGATGGTTTATGAGCCGCCACCAAAATAGCCTTTACCGGTGAAGAAATACCGGGAGTCCTTATCAAGAGTGGAACTGGAGCAGCCAAGCGGTCAGCTTCAGGTTGTCCAGGTTCGGAGGAGGAATGCAGGATGGATGGGATATCAGATCCGAATGGGATCTAGAATCCAAGGAGGATTCACCGAGTGAGACCTTAGGAAGGGGAACCAGATCTGTCGAGGCCAGAATGGAGCAATGAGAATCATTCTGCAACCCACCCGAGAGGCTTTCTGAAGAACTTGCAGCATCAGAGGCAAGGGTGGATAGGCATACAGAAGACCGGGTGGCCAAGCATGCACCAGAGCGTCTCTTGGGGTACCTCCGGGAGGAGGTATTAGAGCGAAAAAACTGTCGCACTTGGTGTTTGAGGGAGAAGCAAAAGATCGCATGAAGGGTTCCCCACCGTGCGAATATGCGTTCCGCTACTTGACAATTGAGAGACCACTCGTAAGGGGTCAGAATGGTGCGACTGAGCTTGTCCGCTAGGATGTTGGACCGACCCGGAATGTGCGTTGCTATGAGAAAGCGATTGGTGGAGATTGCCCATTCCCAAACTCTCATGGCCTCTCGACAAAGAGGGTAAGACCTTGTTCCCCCTGCTTGTTGATGTACCAGACAACAGACATATTGTCCGATTGAATCGCAATTGTTCCCAAGGGAAGAAAGTCCTGAAGTGCTAGCAACGCTAGGAGCACTGCTCTCATCTCTAGAACATTGATATGCAGTAAGGTCTCTGAATCGTTCCACGTGCCTTGGACTGTCCGGCCGCAAAGTGCCCCCACCCGAGGCGGAGGCGTCCGTGGTCACCGTGGCGAGAGGGGAGAAGCACAAAATGGGCGACCCTCGTGGAGATCCGGGAGTGGAGCCACCACAAGAGGGACCGCTTGCAAGCCTTGCTGATCGCTATGGGATGATGCATGGGAGAGCAAGGTATGACCACTGTACTAAGAGCGTCCACTGTAGAATGCGCATATTGAGCCTGGCAAGAGGAAGAAGTGCTATAGCGAAGCCATGGACCCTAGAGCCCTCAGGACCAACTCCGCTGGAACAGAACTTGAATGGAGAATGGCCCGCACCTAGAGCTGCAGATTTAGAACTCTGTCCGCAGTGAGGAAGGCTCGTAAACTCCTTGTGTCTAGTCTGGCCCCTATGAAATCTAAGAGCTGTGTGGGCCAGGTTGGACTTTTTGTATTTATTGTGATGCCCAGAAATGGAGCAAGATGGAGAAAGGAGTCTCGCCAAGAGAAGTAGATGCCTTGTTGGGCGGTAAGGAGCCAGTCGTCCAGGTAGGGAAAGACCTGCACCCCTGAAGCCTCAGGTGGGCCGCTACCACTGCTAGTACTTTGGTAAACACCCTGGGGGCTGTGGTGAGACCAAAGGGAAGGACCCGAACTGGTAGTGACTGGCTCCCAGCCGAAGCGGAGAAACCTCCTGGAGCGCCTGTCCATCAGGATGTGGTAGTACGCGTCCTTGAGATCTATCGAGCACATCCAGTGATTTTCTCCCAGAAGGCGGAGAATAGATTGCAGAGTGACCATTCGAATTTTTCTTTGGGGACTGCCAGATTCAAGAGAGAGAGGTCTAGGATTGGTCTTAGTTCCCCCGTCTTTTTTGGCACTAAAAAGAATCTGGAGTAGAACCCTGATCCGATCTGGTCTGGGGGAACGGGCTGGATGGCTCTTTTCTTTAGCAGATGGCCAATTTCTGCCAAAGCGGCCTCCCGTTGACCGGGTGGAACGTCTGGGAGGGACTTCAACTTTGGAAGGTGAAGGAAAGGAATGCGATATCCCTGGATATGATTTGGAGAACCCAGCGGTCCGATGTTATGGACTCCCAAGCCGCTAGGTGCCCGAACGTCCCCGACTGCCTCCAGAGTAGAGCAGTCGGGCAACCTCAGGGTTGCTGCGGGCCGTTCAGAGAAAGGTTCCCTGGACCCGAAGTTTCTGGGAGCCCCTCTGCCTCTAGGGCGGCGTCCTCACTGTCCTCCTCTGCCACGGAAGGACTGGTTGTCCGAGCAGGCTGGGACTGCTGCGACTTCCGAACCACATCTTCTTCTGACCCTTTTGGTTCCTAGAATAGGGCCTCTGGGGTGCAGAGAAGCGGATTCCGACGGCAGACAGCGTCTTCCGTCCTTCTCGCTCTGGGTCAACGCCTCGAACGGTCTTGCCAAACAGAGCAGAACCATCAAAGGGGCGTTCGCAAACGACGCCTTGAAGGGCTCAGAAAATCGAGTGACGGAGCCAGGCCTGACGTCTAGTGACCAGTCCTGTCCCCGCAGCTCTAGCGGCGCCCTCCGTTGCATGGGAGAGTAGCCGCATAGAAGTATTTGTGACTGACCTAAGAGTGGCCATTTTGGTGGAGTGCAGAACTCTGTCCTCCTCCGAAATGGACTCAGGGAGGGATGCAGCGTATTCCTTAATAAGATCTCGCTGCATCAGAATAACATGTGCCAAATAGTTCAGCCCTTACCGAGAAGGTCGCCGAACTGAACATCCGCTTCCCCAAGCGGTCCATCATCCGAGACTCCTTGCTCGGTGGGTGGACTGAGGACTCTCCTGAGCCAGTTCCCTCTTTGTGGGCGCCGCCATCAACATGGCATCTACAGGAGGCCCCTTACTCCAATGGGTCCTCCCGGTGGCGGCACTAAGGATCCTATCCGGTCTTTTGGGAATTGGCTCCACGGTGTCCGGTTCCTTCCACGCCCTGGTGGTAATAAGGTCCACCAGGGGTCGGCAGGGGACACCCAAGAGGTAGACGGGCCCGCTTCAATGCCTCCAAGAACACGGACTCGTCCGAGGAAGACTTGGGGGCAGACCACCCCCCCCTAATACGGAGCATTTCCATGATGTCTCCGAAGGAGACATCCTCGGGGGGTGACCGTGGGGAGCCTTCCCCTTCCTCCAAGTCCGTGTCTTCAGTGAGAGACTCGGGGGAGTCAATGTGCCTCCTTTTGCACGTATGCTTGCGAGGGGCCTCCTCTGGGGGGTTGTCAGAGGAGTCCTCGCAAGCAGCAATTTGCTCCATGGGAGCAACTTGGGGCACAGAAATGGGCTGTCCCAGGGGCCGGATGGTGGAAGCCTGGCCCAGTGCAGAGGGAGCGGGCGGAGCGAAGCAAGTGCCGGGGGTCCGGAGACCCTCAACAGAGCCCTCTCCACTACATCAAAAGCCGAAGGGGAGCCGACCTCGACCAAAGGATCCGACAATCGGCTCCCCCTCGGATCCGAAGAGTGGATCGGAGCCGGCGCCAAGCACTCGGATCCGAAGGACAGTGCGCTCCGACACAGACGGCGCCGAAGGAGCACTGATCCCCGGATCCGGCTCGGATCCAGGCTCCGAGATCGGGTCCGACGCACTCGAGGGCAGGGTCGGGTCCGGTACCAAGTACTATCGGCTCCGACCTCCCCGGCTCGGCTGCTCGGCTCCAGTTGCTCGAACCCGGATAGCGGGTCGGAGAAGGAGCAATAGGCTTAAAAGGGTGTTGAGCTCCCCGGAGGGGAGGCAAGAGCACTCCCATCTGCATCTGGGCCTGGATGAACCTTCTCATCATCCGGTCCAGATCAGAATCAGAAAGGCTATGGGTAGATCTCGAAGAGGCTACCGAGGTAGGCCTGGAGTGCCTCCTCGATAGCCTCGACGGAGATCGGGTCTCCTCCTCCTCAGGACCCGGTGAGAAGCACACAGGGGACCGGAGCCGAAGGAGGAGACCGAACCGACAACGGAGCCGGGGGAGAAGCCCGCTTGGCTGGCGGGGCCGAAACAGAGGTCTCGGCCCGCCGCTTGTGGTGCTTCTCCCTCCGGTCCTTTTTAGCTGCATCCCTCTCCTCTCCAGAAGCGGGAGTTTGAGTCCCAGGAGCAGGAGGGGGTGCCACAGGGGGAACAACTGCAGAAACAGTAGTCCCCGAAGGAGCGGAGGCCGGAGCCGAGTCCGGCGGTAAAAGACCCGCCAAGACCAGCTTGGACCTCCGCTCCCTCAGTGCCCTGGGGTTGAACCCTGCACAAATGGAACAACCAGATGTGAGGTGTTCAACCCCAAGACACTTAACACACCGAGTGTGGCCATCAGCCGGTGAGAGCTTATGGCCACACTCGGAGCATTTCGAGAATATAGATTTAGGCTGTTCAGCCATAATCTATAAAACCTAAAGTTACAGAAAGTAACTTAAACAACAAAAAAAACACACAGGCCTACACACACACTCTACGCACAGCGAGGGGAGGGAATAAAAATTATTACTTTAACTTAAAATAAACTCAAAACAGTCTATATTAAAGGGAAACCTACTACTTTCACACAAATTTAGTTAAAGAATCAAAAAATTTTCTATTTTTAAACAAGAAAAGAGTTCACTTAGCTGAGAGCTATGTACCCACATCCAGTTACCAGCGCGGCAAACAAGATCTGAGGTCATGAGGGTAGAGCAGGGCATTATGGGTGAGGGGAGGAGCTGAGAGCTTGGATCCATAGCTGGAAAACCATGCCGGTTCGGATCCGATATCGGATCCATAACCCACAGGTTGCAGACAAATGAATATCCTACTTCAGATCTGCAGCTAAAGATCATAAATATCAACTTTAGCGAAGATGATAAATTACATATATATATATATATAAATCCATCAAGAAGAAAATAATCACCCACCTACACATACATATAGAAATATACATATATATATATATATATATATATATATATATATATATATATATATGTATATATATATATATATATATTTATAATATAAAAAGAAAAAGAAACCAAGCCTAATATTATAATCAACCACCAATGATAGATGCAGTGTCATGTCCGAAGGATCTAATTTGCACTTTGCTAGAAACAATCCGATCGCTGATCTGGACAATAATGGCCCCTGCTATATTTGAATCAACAATGTATTTAAGGTCCACCACTTAGGTATTTGTCTGCAATTGTTTCGGTCTGTCCTGAAAGGAACATAAAGACCTAATAGCAGTGCCACATCCAAAACTATCTCATATATAAAACTTCATTAAGGCAATATTTTGCTGGGTCCGGACTATAATGGCCCCTTCATACAAATTATTATTATCTAAATGACCAGATAACTATAAGTAAAAAATCACTAAGGCTGAATCAAAATATAGGCCCGATACAAATTATATATGTATATAAAGGTAGGATTATAAAACCACAAGCATGAAGTTGAAAAATAATGGTCCTGCAGTTAAAGCTTCATAATAAAAAGTTGAGTATTGTACAAAATAATGATGTCTAATGATACTTGATATCTGTATTAACCAAAAGTACAGTTGTTAAGCTCCTTTTAAGGCCTAAAGATATTTAAAAAGTTGGAATACAAATGGCCATCAAATTAGTATAACCAAGTGCTACAAAAATAGTCAGCATTTCTCAAATGAAAATTCCACCTGGGGCTTCCTAATTGGAAATAAATATTTTGTGTTTGAAACTAAACTCCTTTGTTGAGCACTTCTATGGATGCAGTCCTTGATCAAGATTAACCAGATAATATCTAATGAATTGACCATAAGGTCTGTTCTAACAACAGTTTGAAAAATCTGGAAATGAACAATATGCAATAAACAATGTGCAGTTCTAATAACTGCAATTCACAATAGAAGATTAGGTGTGTAGAAAGTAAATAGCAATAGTTATTAGTCCAAAAATACAACTGAGACTAGTCGTTGTTCAATGATAATATAATCCCTTCCGTTCCGAAACCACAAATGGTGAAACCATGGCATAGCTAGTTATGATTTGTCTATGGTTAACTGGACATTGAGTAGCTCAAGAGAGTCATACTGTTTGACCAGTCTTGATGTCTTGATGCGTACTTATTTATCCTTATTGAAGATGGCTACACTTTCTCCTTTGGGTTGTTCATGCTCATATGGAAGGCATTGTAGCCCTGCATGACTGGAGTACTTTCTGCATCTTCGAACCATGCCTCAGTGACTGAACAGACATCAGCATCTTAGAAAGTGGGAAGTGCTACCAGGGAATGCAGTTTCTTGTTTAAACTCCTAGCATTAAGCAGCAGTACCTTGAGTTTATCTAGAGAGGATTTTGTTATGTTGGGAGGGTGATTATTTTGACACTGTCTAAAAAAGGCACAATATGTGTGGCTAATGCCTTTGCTAGCATCCAAAAGCCTAGAGGAGACAGGGCCCAACCATCTCTGGCAAAGCAGCCTGGCCTGTCATCCATGGCTTCCCATGCTGACAGATACTGGATCCCCTTGGACTGATACCAGAAGCTAATCCAATTGTTAAAGTCAATCAATCATTTTTGTTTGTATTGTGGCATCATCCTTGCAGAAGGTAGAGTGCTGCTTAAGGCTAGGCTGATACCTGTCTGTAACATAATCTGAGAGTTCAGTCAGGTCTCTCTTCATATAGTCCATTGAGGTATACCTCAAGTCATTCACCCCGGTATGAACTATGACAGAGTCATACCGATACTTGTGGTTGTGTGACTTGAGTGCTTGTGTGACTTAATGGAGCCTGGCACCTGACAGGTAGCTAACCGTAACACTCTTCTTATCCAGCCTGGTGAGGGGAATATCTGTGTGTCTCACAATGTAGTCAGCTATGACCAATATATTAGGTCTTGTGGTATACACCTAATGAGCCTATTTCCTGAGGACGCTGGTGTGTGTTATGTGTTGTGGTTGAGTTTTGTATTATGTGTGTAACCAGTTTCCGTTTAGAAGGCCTCTGATCTTTTGGTACGTTACCAGTGACTACCTCTGCATATGTGGGTTTATTTGTCGTGTCTTTATTTAGTGTGTGTGTGTGTGTGTGTGTGTTGACAATCTGTTTGCCATTCAGTTTGTCCTTACGTGAGAGTTTGTCTCCAATTTCATACAGTAACTACATATCTCACATAAAGTGTTTGTTTCAGGAGTAAGTGGTTATCAGCATACATAAGAAAATTGTTACATTGGCTCAGGATATCCATGTCTATCAGGCTGGCCAGAGAGATGAGAAACTGCTTGTCTATGATACCAGGCTATTACTGTATGTTTCATTAGGGAAGGGAATGGGTTAATTTGACAGGACTGTGCTGGTAGTGTCTAGACTACAAGAATGACCTATAATTTGTGTAGGCTAAGGATCAGTAGAAAAGTTTGGAAGGGTTTCAATGACAGCTGCTTAAGAAAAAAACTGAGCTTGTAGGCTTTTGCGTCTATATAAGGGCACTGCTAATCGCATCTGTGTGAAGAGCAGCACCACGCAAAGAGGAAGCTTAAATAACAGCAAAGGGAAACATGTTTTAAGCTAACTACCAATCAGGAAAGCACACAATAAGCCTTCCACCAGCAATCCCCAATGCACATAGGTTAGATCAGCACACTTCTGCCAAAAAGGTGCAGAAACACCTACTTAATGTAGAATAGCTGGTTTGGAGTCCAAGTGTAAGAAGATCACACAAACAACCTACAACAGCCCTACAACTAACAGATGCAATGTAATACAGCGCAATTAACTACTTAAAGTAGCAGCAGACAATACATTTTTTTAAAACTGCTAAAGTACAGTTACAGTATATAAGAAAAGTACAAAATGATACTAAGAGCCCTTTTGTGTGCTTCCCAACTCAGATAGAACAGGTAAACACCTAATGCCACTAGATGAGTAATCCAAGTCCTCCTAATGTAAAAGCACAGTAAAGGAGTGTTCTGACTGAAGTGATACCACAAACAAACGTAAAAGATACAAAATGCTATCACAAAGATACAGATACAGTAGTGTACTTTAAACAACTTATAAAAGTATGATTATTAAATAAAAGTCTTTGATTTGTATAAATGAGCCAATAACCACGCAACTGTACAGAATTTATAAAGGAACTAAAAACAAGATGAGCTGATTAATAAGCCCTCCAGCCAATAAAACTACATACAGAAGTTTCAACTGTTTCCCCAACCTAAACAGACCAGGTTACCTCCCCAGTGCACTAGATGGAAAATCCATGGACCTCTTGATGTAAAAACAAGTGCTTTGTTCGAGAATAAGAAGTTATGTACCTACGATAACGTTCCATGTTAGTTGTCTTCTCGCCTTCTTTCTTGCTGGTTGGGTTCGGAGCCGACTCGGCCATCTACTAAAGCTCGAGAGCTATTTACTGGCTCGAGGCCTCCCCATATCTCACAATGCTTGGCGCTAGATACCCAGATCTCATTTGGCAGAGCTAACACCATAGAAAAATTTCAAGGACACCTGTCCAAACTACAAGGTTTACCTACAGTAGTAAAACACAGGAAGGACGTAACCCAGATAAGAATTAGCCAGAGGAAGAAGGCCTCAAAAAGGGACTCTTCTTGGTCTGTCCAGGCTAGGGGGATGGAGGGTGGGACGCAAGAAAGAAGGCGAGAAGAAGACAACTAACATGGAACGTTATGGTAGGTACATAACTTCTTAATGTTAAGTTGTCTATCTCGCCTTCATTCTTGCTGGTTGGGATTGCGTCCCTTGCACCTTAGTCCTGGGTGGCTCATCGGAACAGACTCTTGAGCACAGTGGAACCAAAATCAGCTCTACTCCTAGAGGCCATATCCAACTTATAATGTGAAATAAAAGTATGAGGAGTGGCCCATGTGGCTGCAGCACAAATAGATTCCATGGGTAGTCTTGCTTGAAAAGCTACCGAAGTAGCTAACGCTCTGGTGGAATGACCTTTAGGTTTAGAAGGGAGTTCATTATGTCTCAGTTGATAAATCAAAGTAATAATAGAGGACAACCACCTGGATAAGGTTACTTTAGAAACTGGCAGTCCCTGTTTGCCCTCAGCATAGGACAGGAAGAGTTGGTCTGATTGTCTTGTTTGCTTAGTCCTATCCAAATAAAAACGTAATTGCCTATGAACATCCAATTGGTGTAACTTTTGTTCAGCTTTGTTCGAATAGTTAGGAAAAAAGACAGGTAGATCAATAGCCTGATTCAAGTTTGTTTCGGAAGGTATCTTGAGCAGAAATGAAGGATTAGTCCTGAGTGAAACTCTATCCTTATGAAACACAAGGTAAGGAGGACGAATACAGAGGGCTTGAAGTTCCGAAACTCTCCTAGCTGAGGTGATGGCTACTAAAAAGAGAGTCTTCCAGGAGAATAATTTTAAGGAACAGGAAGCCGCAGGTTCAAAAGGAGGAAGAATCAAGGAAGCTAATATCAAGTTTAAATCCCACGGAGGCGGGGGGGGGGGGGGGGCTAAGCAAAATAGTCCCTTTAAGAAAGGCCTTGCAAAGCTTGTGGGACATGATGCTGGTTACTGACAGGCCAGCGTGGAAATTTGCAATAGCAGCTAATTGGACCCTAATGGTGGCAGAGGAGGAGCCAGCTTAAAAAAGTTCTGCTAAAAAATCTAGAACGTGATGGACAGAGGCTGTAAAGGGATCTATATTCCTAGCCTCTGCCCAGAAAGAGAAACGCTTCCACTTACTAGCATAAGTCTTCCTGGTGGTAGATTTGTGTGAAGAAAGGATGATTTCACGCACCGGCTGAGAAATATGTGGAAGCCTGGCTAAGGTTGGAAGTGGTGCAACCAAGCCGTGAGGTTGAGAGACTGAAGGCATCGGTACAGCCCGCCCGACTGATGGACCAAGAGGTCTGGCACTGGGTCCAGATTCCAAGGCTGCTCCAGCAGGTGACGATGCAGGAATGGGAACCAAATTTGTCGAGGCCAGTAAGGGGTAATGAGGATCATCCTGGATCCCAATGCAGTCGCCTTCTGAATTAGCTTGGGAATTAGGGGAAAAGGTGGGAATGCATACAGAAGACCCAAGGGCCAATTGTGAACTAGAGCATCTCTGGGGGAGTGGCCGGGAAGGGGGAAGAGAGTGAAGAAATTGTCACACTTGCTGTTGAGAGGAGTTGCAAAAAGGTCGCAGCAAGGTTGACCCGATCTGCGGAATATTTTGTCCGCTACTGACTGATTGAGAGACCACTCGTGAGGCATGAGAATAGCTCTGCTTAGCCTGTCCGCTATGACGTTGGACTTCCCGGGGATGTGCGTTGCTATCAGAAACCGTTGAGAGGAGATCGCCCACTGCCAGAGTCTGAGTGCTTCTCGACATATGGGATAGGACTTGGTTCCGCCCTGCTTGTTGATGTACCACACTACAGACATATTGTCTGTTTGAATTGAAATATTCCTGGTGGGTAGAGAGTCCTGAAAAGCTTGCAACGCTAAAAGCACCGCTCTCATCTCCAAGACATTTATGTGCAGGTGGTACTCTAGAGGTTGCCAAGTGCCCTGGACAGTCCTGCCCTGAAAATCCCCCCCCCCCACCCGATCAGGGAGGCATCCTTGGTCACTGTGGCAACAGGAGGAGGAAGAACAAACGGTCTGCCCTGGAGTACTAGAGGGGAGACCATCCACCAAGCCAGGTGGTCTTTGCATGACTGAGTGATTATTATCTTGTGAGACATCGGCAGTTGCTGAAAGGACCATTGGGTAAAAAGCATCCACTGAAGAATCCGCATGTGAAAACGAGCCAGGGGAACTATATGATTGCTGCTGCCATGAGACCCAATGTGTTTAGTACAAATCTGGCCTGAATCCTCTTGCACTGTAGTAAGACCTGCACATGCTGGTGAATGTCTGACACTCTGTCTAGAGGAAGTTTTGCGGACAGATCTTTTGTATTTAATCTTGCGCCTATAAAGGTTATAGACTGACAAGGCGACAATGCAGATTTTCAAAATTTATTGAGATACCTAGCTCAGAGCAAGTTTGGATGGTATAATCCCTGGCTCACAGCAGCTGATGCCTGGTGGAAGCAGTAAGGAGCCAGTCGTCTAGATATGGAAACACCTGGAATCCTCGTCGTCTCAGGTGAACCGTAACCACTGCCATGCATTTGGTGAACACCCTGGGGGCTGTTGTGAGACCAAAGGGCAGGGCTCTGAATTGATAGTGACTGGCTCCCAGCCAGAAGCGGAGAAACCTCCTGGAGCACCTGTCCATTTTGATATGGTAGTACGCATCTTGAAGGTCTATGGAGCACATCCAATTGTCCTGACCCAAAAAGGGTAGAATGGACTGAAGCGTGACCATCCGGAACTTTGTTCTTTGAACAGATTTGTTTAACCTGCTGAGATCCAAAATGGTCTCCAGTCCCCTGTCTTTTTTGGTACCAAAAAGAACTTGGAGTAAATTCCGGATCCTTGCTGGTCTGCTGGGACTGGCTGGATGGCCCTTTTTTCTAGCAGTTTTGAAATTTTTGGCACTGCTTGTTCCCTTAGAGCGGGTGGAACATCTGGAAGGGACTTGGTTGTTTGTACAGGGGTGTGGACAAAGGGGATTTTGTAAACCTCGGATATGATGGACCGTACCCATTTGTCTTGTGTGAGGAGTTGCCAGGCTTCTGGGTACAGTGACAATCTTCCCCCGACTCCCTCCGAAGGTGGACAGTCGGGCAGCCCCTCAGGGGTGCTGAAAGGGTTTGTCAGAGAAAGATTCTCTGCTACCCTGATTTTGCGGACCCCCTCTGCCTCTCGGGCGGTGTCTATTATTGTTCCCTCCCCTGCCTCTGGAGGGAAACTCACCACGTGTGTCAGCCACGACTCCCTGGGGTTTCCGAAACCACATTTTCCCACTCTTCTGACCTTTAGGGTATGGTCTAGAGGGAGTAGAAAAACAGACTCCCATGGCAGAGAGAGTCTTGCCTTCCTGCTCACACCTGGTAAGGGTATCCTTCACCTGTGGTCCAAACAGAGCCGAACCGTCGAAGTGGGTATTGGTGAAGGACGCCTTACAGGGTTCAGCAAAGTTACATAACCGCATCCAGGCATGTCTTCTCAAAGCCAAGCCTGTACCTGCGGCCCTACTCACACCATCGGCTGCATAAGAAATGAGCCGCATGGAGGAGTTGACGATTGAGTTAAGGGTCGCCAGCTGGGAGTTAATCTTATCTTGGTCCCCCGCAGCTGATGTATCCTGAAGGATATCACCCAGTTTCTTGAGAAGATCCCTTTGAAGGCGGGTGAAGTGGCACAGATAATTCAACGACAGCATGGAAAAAGTCACTGAGGAAAACATCCGCTTCCCGTACCTGTCCATTGTCCTAGACTCTTTATTAGGTGGATGGACAGGCACCGAAGGGTCAGCCAACTCCTTCTTCGTGGCTGCTGCCACCACCATGGCATCAACGGGGACACCTTTTGACAAAAATTGTTTGTTGGGTGGAGCTGTAATGAACTTAGTGGGCCTACGGGGAGTTGGTTCCACTGTGTCCGGGGCTGACCACGCCCTTCGAGCCACTACTTCCATGAGCGGGTCGAAGGGTGGAGACACCCAGGGGGTGGAAGGGCGAGAACCAAACGCGTCCAGGTATACTGACTCGTCCTCGGAAATGTTAAGGGCAGTCCAGTTTCCCCTCTGCTGGGATGTCTGAAAAAGAGACATCCTCAGAGGGGGATCTTGGGGACCCTTCTGAATCCTCCAAGTCGGTATCAGACGTGACTGACTCGGGGGAGTCAACATGTTTCCTCTTACATTTTCTCTTCCGAGGGGGCTCCTCTGAAAGATCAGGGGAGGCCTTGGAAGAGGAAGATATGCCCAATGGGGTGACCTGGAGCGTCTGTTCTCCACGCTTGTGGTCAGGAGGGTGGGTAGAGACCGATGCAGGCAGCATGGGGGGAGGAGCCGAAGGGACCGATCGAGGAGCCGACTCAGGAGTAAGCACGCTCCTCATGACCTTGAAGGTGCCCCTATCAGGCACAGCAGAAGGTCCCCGCTCCGAGGAGACGTGAACCCCTCCCGGCACTGAGAGGGATGGCTCCGAGGCCGATGTCGGGGCCTAGCTCACCTGCGCCGAAGCCCCGAGAGGGAGAATGGGGTCGGACAAGGGTCCGATGCCACTCCCCCCTCGGAGCGAATGAGGGAGTCCCGGCGCCCAGATCCCTCCAAGGAAGGAACCAATGAAGAGATCGGAGCCGATGAAGGAGCCGAAAGGTGTGGTATCAGCTCCGACATTTCCAAGATTCGAGCCCCAACCAGCTCCGGCTCCGAACGCAAAGGGGGAGTCGGAGGAGGAATTGCTGAAGACACCGGGACAGCCACAGTCTGTTGAGAAGGGCTGGTTAACATTTGGGCCGGGGCCTGCGATTTAAGGAGTCTACTGACCACCCTCTCCAAGTCATGATCTAAATGCTTGGAGGACCGAGAGGAGTGGGACCTATGGCTTCGTTCAGACTGAAGCAATGGTGACAGAAACACTCACACACCCGCACTAGTTAAGCTAACAATAATAACTACAAAAAAAACTATCACCACACTTAATAACAACAACAACTATCCTTAATAAAAATATACAAATACTATAAGGCTAAACACTACTCCTATTAAGTACCAAAGGGGTGGGGTTAGCCACTAAAGAGAAGAAACTTGGGGCGGGGGGGGGGGGGAGAGAAACTCTCTAACAAAAAAATGAGTTTCCTAGGTGGGATAAACTAGGGGATACACAGTCTAACTACACTAAAAGGGAAGACTATCTAAATATACTAAAAATACAAGGTAAAGTTTTAGCTAATAATACAAAAAAAAGGAATAATATGACCTGAGCCAGTAAAATCGCAACCTCGTAGCTGAAGCAGCAAACGAGATCTGTGTATCTAGCGCCAAGCATTGTGGGATATGGGGAGGCCTCGAGCCAGTAAATAGCTCTCGAGCTTTAGTAGATGGCCGAGTTGGAGCCGAGGATCGGCTCCGAACCCAACCAGCAAGAATGAAGGCGAGATAGACAACGTAACATTAAAAATACACTGCTTTACCCAACAGCCAGCTAGATAATGTATTCAGGGCAAGTAAATCAGTAGAACAGACAATGAAAGTAAAATGCACTTACAAGGAAAGGCAAATAAATAACTCAAAATATCAACAGCAGTGCAAAAGGGAAGGTATAATGTAAAACTACGGTGCTTTATCCAACAGCCAATGAATTCAGAGCAAGGAAATCAGTAGAACAGACTAATTAAAATGCATTTTTTCAATATAAGCACAAAGAAAGGTGGATAAATAATTCAAGATATCAACATCAGTGTAAAAGGGTGGAACTTATTAAGCTCAATTTACAGTAAGGGTGGGCAGCTTAAAATCACCCAGTTTAAAAAGCAGATCTATGAAGGGGAGAGTGGGTGTTAAAAACTAGCAGGGAATCACCAGCAGTGCTTTAGTTTATGCAGGCTTGAAATATTTTCAGAAAAGATAAAGGCCCAGAAATTCATTGTGTATTTAAGTATCACAAACAATTTAACCAGTGAAAAAATATATTATATCTGCAAGCCTAGCTAACTTAAGTATCTACCTCTCACATAGAACAATATAACACCATGCCAAGCAGAATTCTTAAAACAGAAAGAAAAAT